>NW_028128378.1:0-13433 GCF_965231255.1 Vanellus vanellus
GCCGAAAGTGAAAACAGGTGCTTTTGAGGATGGAGTCCGCAGGAAAGCAGAGAGGGCCAAATTGTCTGTGGCATTTGAAAGGGTTCCAGGAGGCAGTGAGAACCAGCATTACTTTTCCCCGCTGGCACCTTTGCTGTGGCAGCAAAAGCTGGACGTTTGTCTTTTTTGCTCCAGAGGCTGCCGAAAGCGAAAACAGGTGCTTTTGAGGATGGAGTCCACAGGAAAGCAGAGAGGGCCAAATTGTCTGTGGCATTTGAAGAGGTTCCAGGAGGCAGTGAGAACCAGCATTACTTTTCCCCGCTGGTACCTTTGCTGTGGCAGCAAAAGCTGGACGTTTGTCTTTTTTGCTCCGGAGGCTGCCGAAAGCAAAAATAGGTTCTTTTGAGGATGAAGTCCGCAGGAAAGCAGAGAGGGCCAAATTGTCTGGGGCATTTGAAGAGGTTCCAGGAGGCAGTGAGAACCAGCATTACTTTTCCCCGCTGGCACCTTTGCTGTGGCAGCAAAAGCTGGACGTTTGTCTTTTTTGCTCCGGAGGCTGCCGAAAGCGAAAACAGGTGCTTTTGAGGATGGAGTCCGCAGGAAAGCAGAGAGGGCCAAATTGTCTGTGGAATTTGAAAGGCTTCCAGGAGGCAGTGAGAACCAGCATTACTTTTCCCCGCTGGCACCTTTGCTGTGGCAGCAAAAGCTGGACGTTTGTCTTTTTTGCTTTGGAGGGCGCCGAAAGGGAAAATAGGTTCTTTTGAGGATGGAGTCCGCAGGAAAGCAGAGAGGGCCAAATTGTCTGTGGCATTTGAAAGGGTTCCAGGAGGCAGTGAGAACCAGCATTACTTTTCCCCGCTGGCACCTTTGCTGTGGCAGCAAAAGCTGGACGTTTGTCTTTTTTGCTCCGGAGGCTGCCCAAAGCGAAAACAGGTGCTTTTGAGGATGGAGTCCGCAGGAAAGCAGAGAGGGCCAAATTGTCTGTGGCATTTGAAAGGGTTCCAGGAGGCAGTGAGAACCAGCATTACTTTTCCCCGCTGGCACCTTTGCTGTGGCAGCAAAAGCTGGACGTTTGTCTTTTTTGCTCCGGAGGCTGCCGAAAGCGAAAACAGCTGCTTTTGATGATGGAGTCCGCAGGAAAGCAGAGAGGGCCAAATTGTCTTTGGCATTTAAAGAGGTTCCAGGAGGCAGTGAGGACCAGCATTACTTTTCCCCGCTGGCACCTTTGCTGCGGCAGCAAAAGCTGGACGTTTGTCTTTTTACCACCGGAAGGCGCTGAAAGTGAAAAAAGGCGCTTTTGAGGATAGAGTCCGCAGGAAAGCAGAGAGGGCCAAATTGTCTGTGGCATTTGAAAGGGTTCCAGGAGGCAGTGAGAACCAGCATTACTTTTCCCCGCTAGCACCTTTGCTGTGGCAGCAAAAGCTGGACGTTTGTCTTTTTTGCTCCGGAGGTTGCCGAAAGCGAAAACAGGTGCTTTTGAGGATGGAGTCCGCAGGAAAGCAGAGAGGGCCAAATTGTCTGTGGCATTTGAAAGGGTTCCAGGAGGCAGTGAGAACCAGCATTACTTTTCCCCGCTGGCACCTTTGCTGTGGCAGCAAAAGCTGGACGTTTGTCTTTTTTGCTCCGGAGGCTGCCGAAAGCGAAAACAGGTGCTTTTGAGGATGGAGTCCGCAGGAAAGCAGAGAGGGCCAAATTGTCTGTGGCATTTGAAAGGGTTCCAGGAGGCAGTGAGAACCAGCATTACTTTTCCCCGCTGGCACCTTTGCTGTGGCAGCAAAAGCTGGACGTTTGTCTTTTTTGCAATGGAGGCTGCCGAAAGCGAAAACAGGTGCTTTTGAGGATGGAGTCCGCAGGAAAGGAGAGAGGGCCAAATTGTCTGTGGCATTTGAAAAGCTTCCAGGAGGCAGTGAGAACCAGCATTACTTTTCCCCGCTGGCACCTTTGCTGTGGCAGCAAAAGCTGGACGTTTGTCTTTTTGCTCCGGAGGCTGCCGAAAGTGAAAACAGGTGCTTTTGAGGATGGAGTCCGCAGGAAAGCAGAGAGGGCCAAATTGTCTGTGGCATTTGAAGAGGTTCCAGGAGGCAGTGAGAACCAGCATTACTTTTCCCCGCTGGCACCTTTGCTGTGGCAGCAAAAGCTGGACGTTTGTCTTTTTTGCTCCAGAGGCTGCCGAAAGCGAAAACAGGTGCTTTTGAGGATGGAGTCCACAGGAAAGCAGAGAGGGCCAAATTGTCTGGGGCATTTGAAAGGGTTCCAGGAGGCAGTGAGAACCAGCATTACTTTTCCCCGCTGGCACCTTTGCTGTGGCAGCAAAAGCTGGACGTTTGTCTTTTTTGCTCCGGAGGCTGCAGAAAGCGAAAACAGGTGCTTTTGAGGATGGAGTCCGCAGGAAAGCAGAGAGGGCCAAATTGTCTGTGGCATTTGAAAGGCTTCCAGGAGGCAGTGAGAACCAGCATTACTTTTCCCCGCTGGCACCTTTGCTGTGGCAGCAAAAGCTGGACGTTTGTCTTTTTTGCTTTGGAGGGCGCCGAAAGGGAAAATAGGTTCTTTTGAGGATGGAGTCCGCAGGAAAGCAGAGAGGGCCAAATTGTCTGTGGCATTTGAAAGGGTTCCAGGAGGCAGTGAGAACCAGCATTACTTTTCCCCGCTGGCACCTTTGCTGTGGCAGCAAAAGCTGGACGTTTGTCTTTTTTGCTCCGGAGGCTGCCCAAAGCGAAAACAGGTGCTTTTGAGGATGGAGTCCGCAGGAAAGCAGAGAGGGCCAAATTGTCTGTGGCATTTGAAAGGGTTCCAGGAGGCAGTGAGAACCAGCATTACTTTTCCCCGCTGGCACCTTTGCTGTGGCAGCAAAAGCTGGACGTTTGTCTTTTTTGCTCCGGAGGCTGCCGAAAGCGAAAACAGCTGCTTTTGATGATGGAGTCCGCAGGAAAGCAGAGAGGGCCAAATTGTCTTTGGCATTTAAAGAGGTTCCAGGAGGCAGTGAGGACCAGCATTACTTTTCCCCGCTGGCACCTTTGCTGCGGCAGCAAAAGCTGGACGTTTGTCTTTTTACCACCGGAAGGCGCCGAAAGTGAAAAAAGGCGCTTTTGAGGATAGAGTCCGCAGGAAAGCAGAGAGGGCCAAATTGTCTGTGGCATTTGAAAGGGTTCCAGGAGGCAGTGAGAACCAGCATTACTTTTCCCCGCTAGCACCTTTGCTGTGGCAGCAAAAGCTGGACGTTTGTCTTTTTTGCTCCGGAGGTTGCCGAAAGCGAAAACAGGTGCTTTCGAGGATGGAGTCCGCAGGAAAGCAGAGAGGGCCAAATTGTCTGTGGCATTTGAAGAGGTTCCAGGAGGCAGTGAGAACCAGCATTACTTTTCCCCGCTGGTACCTTTGCTGTGGCAGCAAAAGCTGGACGTTTGTCTTTTTTGCTCCGGAGGGCGCCGAAAGCAAAAATAGGTTCTTTTGAGGATGAAGTCCGCAGGAAAGCAGAGAGGGCCAAATTGTCTGTGGCATTTGAAAGGGTTCCAGGAGGCAGTGAGAACCAGCATTACTTTTCCCCGCTGGCACCTTTGCTGTGGCAGCAAAAGCTGGACGTTTGTCTTTTTTGCTCCTGAGGCTGCCGAAAGCGAAAACAGCTGCTTTTGATGATGGAGTCCGCAGGAAAGCAGAGAGGGCCAAATTGTCTTTGGCATTTAAAGAGGTTCCAGGAGGCAGTGAGGACCAGCATTACTTTTCCCCGCTGGCACCTTTGCTGCGGCAGCAAAAGCTGGACGTTTGTCTTTTTACCACCGGAAGGCGCTGAAAGTGAAAAAAGGCGCTTTTGAGGATAGAGTCCGCAGGAAAGCAGAGAGGGCCAAATTGTCTGTGGCATTTGAAAGGGTTCCAGGAGGCAGTGAGAACCAGCATTACTTTTCCCCGCTAGCACCTTTGCTGTGGCAGCAAAAGCTGGACGTTTGTCTTTTTTGCTCCGGAGGTTGCCGAAAGCGAAAACAGGTGCTTTTGAGGATGGAGTCCGCAGGAAAGCAGAGAGGGCCAAATTGTCTGTGGCATTTGAAAGGGTTCCAGGAGGCAGTGAGAACCAGCATTACTTTTCCCCGCTGGCACCTTTGCTGTGGCAGCAAAAGCTGGACGTTTGTCTTTTTTGCTCCGGAGGCTGCCGAAAGCGAAAACAGGTGCTTTTGAGGATGGAGTCCGCAGGAAAGCAGAGAGGGCCAAATTGTCTGTGGCATTTGAAAGGGTTCCAGGAGGCAGTGAGAACCAGCATTACTTTTCCCCGCTGGCACCTTTGCTGTGGCAGCAAAAGCTGGACGTTTGTCTTTTTTGCAATGGAGGCTGCCGAAAGCGAAAACAGGTGCTTTTGAGGATGGAGTCCGCAGGAAAGGAGAGAGGGCCAAATTGTCTGTGGCATTTGAAAAGCTTCCAGGAGGCAGTGAGAACCAGCATTACTTTTCCCCGCTGGCACCTTTGCTGTGGCAGCAAAAGCTGGACGTTTGTCTTTTTTGCTCCGGAGGCTGCCGAAAGTGAAAACAGGTGCTTTTGAGGATGGAGTCCGCAGGAAAGCAGAGAGGGCCAAATTGTCTGTGGCATTTGAAGAGGTTCCAGGAGGCAGTGAGAACCAGCATTACTTTTCCCCGCTGGCACCTTTGCTGTGGCAGCAAAAGCTGGACGTTTGTCTTTTTTGCTCCGGAGGCTGCCGAAAGTGAAAACAGGTGCTTTTGAGGATGGAGTCCGCAGGAAAGCAGAGAGGGCCAAATTGTCTGTGGCATTTGAAAGGGTTCCAGGAGGCAGTGAGAACCAGCATTACTTTTCCCCGCTGGCACCTTTGCTGTGGCAGCAAAAGCTGGACGTTTGTCTTTTTTGCTCCAGAGGCTGCCGAAAGCGAAAACAGGTGCTTTTGAGGATGGAGTCCACAGGAAAGCAGAGAGGGCCAAATTGTCTGGGGCATTTGAAAGGGTTCCAGGAGGCAGTGAGAACCAGCATTACTTTTCCCCGCTGGCACCTTTGCTGTGGCAGCAAAAGCTGGACGTTTGTCTTTTTTGCTCCGGAGGCTGCAGAAAGCGAAAACAGGTGCTTTTGAGGATGGAGTCCGCAGGAAAGCAGAGAGGGCCAAATTGTCTGGGGCATTTGAAGAGGTTCCAGGAGGCAGTGAGAACCAGCATTACTTTTCCCCGCTGGCACCTTTGCTGTGGCAGCAAAAGCTGGACGTTTGTCTTTTTTGCTCCGGAGGCTGCCGAAAGCGAAAACAGGTGCTTTTGAGGATGGAGTCCGCAGGAAAGCAGAGAGGGCCAAATTGTCTGTGGCATTTGAAAGGCTTCCAGGAGGCAGTGAGAACCAGCATTACTTTTCCCCGCTGGCACCTTTGCTGTGGCAGCAAAAGCTGGACGTTTGTCTTTTTTGCTTTGGAGGGCGCCGAAAGGGAAAATAGGTTCTTTTGAGGATGGAGTCCGCAGGAAAGCAGAGAGGGCCAAATTGTCTGTGGCATTTGAAAGGGTTCCAGGAGGCAGTGAGAACCAGCATTACTTTTCCCCGCTGGCACCTTTGCTGTGGCAGCAAAAGCTGGACGTTTGTCTTTTTTGCTCCGGAGGCTGCCCAAAGCGAAAACAGGTGCTTTTGAGGATGGAGTCCGCAGGAAAGCAGAGAGGGCCAAATTGTCTGTGGCATTTGAAAGGGTTCCAGGAGGCAGTGAGAACCAGCATTACTTTTCCCCGCTGGCACCTTTGCTGTGGCAGCAAAAGCTGGACGTTTGTCTTTTTTGCTCCGGAGGCTGCCGAAAGCGAAAACAGCTGCTTTTGATGATGGAGTCCGCAGGAAAGCAGAGAGGGCCAAATTGTCTTTGGCATTTAAAGAGGTTCCAGGAGGCAGTGAGGACCAGCATTACTTTTCCCCGCTGTCACCTTTGCTGCGGCAGCAAAAGCTGGACGTTTGTCTTTTTACCACCGGAAGGCGCCGAAAGTGAAAAAAGGCGCTTTTGAGGATAGAGTCCGCAGGAAAGCAGAGAGGGCCAAATTGTCTGTGGCATTTGAAAGGGTTCCAGGAGGCAGTGAGAACCAGCATTACTTTTCCCCGCTAGCACCTTTGCTGTGGCAGCAAAAGCTGGACGTTTGTCTTTTTTGCTCCGGAGGTTGCCGAAAGCGAAAACAGGTGCTTTCGAGGATGGAGTCCGCAGGAAAGCAGAGAGGGCCAAATTGTCTGTGGCATTTGAAGAGGTTCCAGGAGGCAGTGAGAACCAGCATTACTTTTCCCCGCTGGTACCTTTGCTGTGGCAGCAAAAGCTGGACGTTTGTCTTTTTTGCTCCGGAGGGCGCCGAAAGCAAAAATAGGTTCTTTTGAGGATGAAGTCCGCAGGAAAGCAGAGAGGGCCAAATTGTCTGTGGCATTTGAAAGGGTTCCAGGAGGCAGTGAGAACCAGCATTACTTTTCCCCGCTGGCACCTTTGCTGTGGCAGCAAAAGCTGGACGTTTGTCTTTTTTGCTCCGGAGGCTGCCGAAAGCGAAAACAGCTGCTTTTGATGATGGAGTCCGCAGGAAAGCAGAGAGGGACAAATTGTCTGTGGCATTTGAAAGGGTTCCAGGAGGCAGTGAGGACCAGCATTACTTTTCCCCGCTGGCACCTTTGCTGCGGCAGCAAAAGCTGGACGTTTGTCTTTTTACCACCGGAGGGCGCCGAAAGTGAAAAAAGGCGCTTTTGAGGATAGAGTCCGCAGGAAAGCAGAGAGGGCCAAATTGTCTGTGGCATTTGAAAGGGTTCCAGGAGGCAGTGAGAACCAGCATTACTTTTCCCCGCTGGCACCTTTGCTGTGGCAGCAAAAGCTGGACGTTTGTCTTTTTTGCTCCGGAGGCTGCCGAAAGCGAAAACAGGTGCTTTTGAGGATGGAGTCCGCAGGAAAGCAGAGAGGGCCAAATTGTCTGAGGCATTTGAAGAGGTTCCAGGAGGCAGTGAGAACCAGCATTACTTTTCCCCGCTGGCACCTTTGCTGTAGCAGCAAAAGCTGGACGTTTGTCTTTTTTGCTCCGGAGGCTGCCGAAAGCGAAAACAGGTGCTTTTGAGGATGGAGTCCACAGGAAAGCAGAGAGGGCCAAATTGTCTGTGGCATTTGAAAGGGTTCCAGGAGGCAGTGAGAACCAGCATTACTTTTCCCCGTTGGCACCTTTGCTGTGGCAGCAAAAGCTGGACGTTTGTCTTTATTGCTCCGGAGGCTGCCAAAAGCGAAAATAGGTTCTTTTGAGGATGGAGTCCGCAGGAAAGCAGAGAGGGCCAAATTGTCTGTGGCATTTGAAAGGGTTCCAGGAGGCAGTGAGAACCAGCATCACTTTTCCCCGCTGGCACCTTTGCTGTGGCAGCAAAAGCTGGACGTTTGTCTTTTTTGCTCCGGAGGTTGCCGAAAGCGAAAACAGGTGCTTTTGAGGATGGAGTCCGCAGGAAAGCAGAGAGGGCCAAATTGTCTGGGGCATTTGAAAGGGTTCCAGGAGGCAGTGAGAACCAGCATTACTTTTCCCCGCTGGCACCTTTGCTGTGGCAGCAAAAGCTGGACGTTTGTCTTTTTTGCTCCGGAGGCTGCCGAAAGCGAAAATAGGTGCTTTTGAGGATGGAGTCCGCAGGAAAGCAGAGAGGGCCAAATTGTCTGTGGCATTTGAAAGGGTTCCAGGAGGCAGTGAGAACCAGCATTACTTTTCCCCGCTGGCACCTTTGCTGTGGCAGCAAAAGCTGGACGTTTGTCTTTTTTGCTCCGGAGGCTGCCGAAAGCGAAAACAGGTGCTTTTGAGGATGGAGTCCGCAGGAAAGCAGAGAGGGCCAAATTGTCTGTGGCATTTAAAGAGGTTCCAGGAGGCAGTGAGGACCAGCATTACTTTTCCGCGCTGGCACCTTTGCTGTGGCAGCAAAAGCTGGACGTTTGTCTTTTTACCACCGGAGGGCGCCGAAAGTGAAAACAGGTGCTTTTGAGGATGGAGTCCGCAGGAAAGCAGAGAGGGCCAAATTGTCTGGGGCATTTGAAAGGGTTCCAGGAGGCAGTGAGAACCAGCATTACTTTTCCCCGTTGGCACCTTTGCTGTGGCAGCAAAAGCTGGACGTTTGTCTTTTTTGCTCCGGAGGCTGCCGAAAGTGAAAACAGGTTATTTTGAGGATGGAGTCCGCAGGAAAGCAGAGAGGGCCAAATTGTCTGGGGCATTTGAAAGGGTTCCAGGAGGCAGTGAGAACCAGCATTACTTTTCCCCGCTGGCACCTTTGCTGTGGCAGCAAAAGCTGGACGTTTCTCTTTTTTGCTCCGGAGGCTGCCAAAAGTGAAAACAGGTGCATTTGAGGATGGAGTCCGCAGGAAAGCAGAGAGGGCCAAATTGTCTGTGGCATTTGAAAGGGTTCCAGGAGGCAGTGAGAACCAGCATTACTTTTCCCCGCTGGCACCTTTGCTGTGGCAGCAAAAGCTGGACGTTTGTCTTTTTTGCTCCGGAGGCTGCCGAAAGCGAAAACAGGTGCTTTTGATGATGGAGTCCGCAGGAAAGCAGAGAGGGCCAAATTGTCTTTGGCATTTAAAGAGGTTCCAGGAGGCAGTGAGGACCAGCATTACTTTTCCCCGCTGGCACCTTTGCTGCGGCAGCAAAAGCTGGACGTTTGTCTTTTTACCACCGGAAGGCGCCGAAAGTGAAAAAAGGCGCTTTTGAGGATAGAGTCCGCAGGAAAGCAGAGAGGGCCAAATTGTCTGTGGCATTTGAAAGGGTTCCAGGAGGCAGTGAGAACCAGCATTACTTTTCCCCGCTAGCACCTTTGCTGTGGCAGCAAAAGCTGGACGTTTGTCTTTTTTGCTCCGGAGGCTGCCGAAAGCGAAAACAGGTGCTTTTGAGGATGGAGTCCGCAGGAAAGCAGAGAGGGCCAAATTGTCTGAGGCATTTGAAGAGGTTCCAGGAGGCAGTGAGAACCAGCATTACTTTTCCCCGCTGGCACCTTTGCTGTAGCAGCAAAAGCTGGACGTTTGTCTTTTTTGCTCCGGAGGCTGCCGAAAGCGAAAACAGGTGCTTTTGAGGATGGAGTCCACAGGAAAGCAGAGAGGGCCAAATTGTCTGGGGCATTTGAAAGGGTTCCAGGAGGCAGTGAGAACCAGCATTACTTTTCCCCGCTGGCACCTTTGCTGTGGCAGCAAAAGCTGGACGTTTGTCTTTTTTTGCAATGGAGGCTGCCGAAAGCGAAAACAGGTGCTTTTGAGGATGGAGTCCGCAGGAAAGGAGAGAGGGCCAAATTGTCTGTGGCATTTGAAAAGCTTCCAGGAGGCAGTGAGAACCAGCATTACTTTTCCCCGCTGGCACCTTTGCTGTGGCAGCAAAAGCTGGACGTTTGTCTTTTTTGCTCCGGAGGCTTCCGAAAGTGAAAACAGGTGCTTTTGAGGATGGAGTCCGCAGGAAAGCAGAGAGGGCCAAATTGTCTGTGGCATTTGAAGAGGTTCCAGGAGGCAGTGAGAACCAGCATTACTTTTCCCCGCTGGCACCTTTGCTGTGGCAGCAAAAGCTGGACGTTTGTCTTTTTTGCTCCGGAGGCTGCCGAAAGTGAAAACAGGTGCTTTTGAGGATGGAGTCCGCAGGAAAGCAGAGAGGGCCAAATTGTCTGTGGCATTTGAAAGGGTTCCAGGAGGCAGTGAGAACCAGCATTACTTTTCCCCGCTGGCACCTTTGCTGTGGCAGCAAAAGCTGGACGTTTGTCTTTTTTGCTCCAGAGGCTGCCGAAAGCGAAAACAGGTGCTTTTGAGGATGGAGTCCACAGGAAAGCAGAGAGGGCCAAATTGTCTGGGGCATTTGAAAGGGTTCCAGGAGGCAGTGAGAACCAGCATTACTTTTCCCCGCTGGCACCTTTGCTGTGGCAGCAAAAGCTGGACGTTTGTCTTTTTTGCTCCGGAGGCTGCAGAAAGCGAAAACAGGTGCTTTTGAGGATGGAGTCCGCAGGAAAGCAGAGAGGGCCAAATTGTCTGGGGCATTTGAAGAGGTTCCAGGAGGCAGTGAGAACCAGCATTACTTTTCCCCGCTGGCACCTTTGCTGTGGCAGCAAAAGCTGGACGTTTGTCTTTTTTGCTCCGGAGGCTGCCGAAAGCGAAAACAGGTGCTTTTGAGGATGGAGTCCGCAGGAAAGCAGAGAGGGCCAAATTGTCTGTGGCATTTGAAAGGCTTCCAGGAGGCAGTGAGAACCAGCATTACTTTTCCCCGCTGGCACCTTTGCTGTGGCAGCAAAAGCTGGACGTTTGTCTTTTTTGCTTTGGAGGGCGCCGAAAGGGAAAATAGGTTCTTTTGAGGATGGAGTCCGCAGGAAAGCAGAGAGGGCCAAATTGTCTGTGGCATTTGAAAGGGTTCCAGGAGGCAGTGAGAACCAGCATTACTTTTCCCCGCTGGCACCTTTGCTGTGGCAGCAAAAGCTGGACGTTTGTCTTTTTTGCTCCGGAGGCTGCCCAAAGCGAAAACAGGTGCTTTTGAGGATGGAGTCCGCAGGAAAGCAGAGAGGGCCAAATTGTCTGTGGCATTTGAAAGGGTTCCAGGAGGCAGTGAGAACCAGCATTACTTTTCCCCGCTGGCACCTTTGCTGTGGCAGCAAAAGCTGGACGTTTGTCTTTTTTGCTCCGGAGGCTGCCGAAAGCGAAAACAGCTGCTTTTGATGATGGAGTCCGCAGGAAAGCAGAGAGGGGCCAAATTGTCTTTGGCATTTAAAGAGGTTCCAGGAGGCAGTGAGGACCAGCATTACTTTTCCCCGCTGGCACCTTTGCTGCGGCAGCAAAAGCTGGACGTTTGTCTTTTTACCACCGGAGGGCGCCGAAAGTGAAAAAAGGCGCTTTTGAGGATAGAGTCCGCAGGAAAGCAGAGAGGGCCAAATTGTCTGTGGCATTTGAAAGGGTTCCAGGAGGCAGTGAGAACCAGCATTACTTTTCCCCGCTAGCACCTTTGCTGTGGCAGCAAAAGCTGGACGTTTGTCTTTTTTGCTCCGGAGGTTGCCGAAAGCGAAAACAGGTGCTTTCGAGGATGGAGTCCGCAGGAAAGCAGAGAGGGCCAAATTGTCTGTGGCATTTGAAGAGGTTCCAGGAGGCAGTGAGAACCAGCATTACTTTTCCCCGCTGGTACCTTTGCTGTGGCAGCAAAAGCTGGACGTTTGTCTTTTTTGCTCCGGAGGGCGCCGAAAGCAAAAATAGGTTCTTTTGAGGATGAAGTCCGCAGGAAAGCAGAGAGGGCCAAATTGTCTGTGGCATTTGAAAGGGTTCCAGGAGGCAGTGAGAACCAGCATTACTTTTCCCCGCTGGCACCTTTGCTGTGGCAGCAAAAGCTGGACGTTTGTCTTTTTTGCTCCGGAGGCTGCCGAAAGCGAAAACAGCTGCTTTTGATGATGGAGTCCGCAGGAAAGCAGAGAGGGACAAATTGTCTGTGGCATTTGAAAGGGTTCCAGGAGGCAGTGAGGACCAGCATTACTTTTCCCCGCTGGCACCTTTGCTGCGGCAGCAAAAGCTGGACGTTTGTCTTTTTACCACCGGAGGGCGCCGAAAGTGAAAAAAGGCGCTTTTGAGGATAGAGTCCGCAGGAAAGCAGAGAGGGCCAAATTGTCTGTGGCATTTGAAAGGGTTCCAGGAGGCAGTGAGAACCAGCATTACTTTTCCCCGCTGGCACCTTTGCTGTGGCAGCAAAAGCTGGACGTTTGTCTTTTTTGCTCCGGAGGCTGCCGAAAGCGAAAACAGGTGCTTTTGAGGATGGAGTCCGCAGGAAAGCAGAGAGGGCCAAATTGTCTGAGGCATTTGAAGAGGTTCCAGGAGGCAGTGAGAACCAGCATTACTTTTCCCCGCTGGCACCTTTGCTGTAGCAGCAAAAGCTGGACGTTTGTCTTTTTTGCTCCGGAGGCTGCCGAAAGCGAAAACAGGTGCTTTTGAGGATGGAGTCCACAGGAAAGCAGAGAGGGCCAAATTGTCTGTGGCATTTGAAAGGGTTCCAGGAGGCAGTGAGAACCAGCATTACTTTTCCCCGTTGGCACCTTTGCTGTGGCAGCAAAAGCTGGACGTTTGTCTTTATTGCTCCGGAGGCTGCCAAAAGCGAAAATAGGTTCTTTTGAGGATGGAGTCCGCAGGAAAGCAGAGAGGGCCAAATTGTCTGTGGCATTTGAAAGGGTTCCAGGAGGCAGTGAGAACCAGCATCACTTTTCCCCGCTGGCACCTTTGCTGTGGCAGCAAAAGCTGGACGTTTGTCTTTTTTGCTCCGGAGGTTGCCGAAAGCGAAAACAGGTGCTTTTGAGGATGGAGTCCGCAGGAAAGCAGAGAGGGCCAAATTGTCTGGGGCATTTGAAAGGGTTCCAGGGGGGATTCCAGGAGGCAGTGAGAACCAGCATTACTTTTCCCCGCTGGCACCTTTGCTGTGGCAGCAAAAGCTGGACGTTTGTCTTTTTTGCTCCGGAGGCTGCCGAAAGCGAAAATAGGTGCTTTTGAGGATGGAGTCCGCAGGAAAGCAGAGAGGGCCAAATTGTCTGTGGCATTTGAAAGGGTTCCAGGAGGCAGTGAGAACCAGCATTACTTTTCCCCGCTGGCACCTTTGCTGTGGCAGCAAAAGCTGGACGTTTGTCTTTTTTGCTCCGGAGGCTGCCGAAAGCGAAAACAGGTGCTTTTGAGGATGGAGTCCGCAGGAAAGCAGAGAGGGCCAAATTGTCTGGGGCATTTGAAAGGGTTCCAGGAGGCAGTGAGAACCAGCATTACTTTTCCCCGCTGGCACCTTTGCTGTGGCAGCAAAAGCTGGACGTTTGTCTTTTTTGCTCCGGAGGCTGCCGAAAGCGAAAACAGGTGCTTTTGAGGATGGAGTCCGCAGGAAAGCAGAGAGGGCCAAATTGTCTGTGGCATTTGAAAGGGTTCCAGGAGGCAGTGAGAACGAGCATTACTTTTCCCCGCTGGCACCTTTGCTGTGGCAGCAAAAGCTGGACGTTTGTCTTTTTTGCTCCGGAGGCTGCCGAAAGCGAAAACAGGTGCTTTTGAGGATGGAGTCCGCAGGAAAGCAGAGAGGGCCAAATTGTCTGGGGCATTTGAAAGGGTTCCAGGAGGCAGTGAGAACCAGCATTACTTTTCCCCGCTGGCACCTTTGCTGTGTCAGCAAAAGCTGGACGTTTGTCTTTTTTGCTCCGGAGGTTGCCAAAAGCGAAAACAGGTGCTTTTGAGGATGGAGTCCGCAGGAAAGCAGAGAGGGCCAAATTGTCTGGGGCATTTGAAGAGGTTCCAGGAGGCAGTGAGAACCAGCATTACTTTTCCCCGCTGGCACCTTTGCTGTGGCAGCAAAAGCTGGACGTTTGTCTTTTTGCTCCGGAGGCTGCCGAAAGCGAAAATAGGTGCTTTTGAGGATGGAGTCCGCAGGAAAGCAGAGAGGGCCAAATTGTCTGTGGCATTTGAAAAAGTTCCAGGAGGCAGTGAGAACCAGCATCACTTTTCCCCGCTGGCACCTTTGCTGTGGCAGCAAAAGCTGGACGTTTGTCTTTTTACCACCGGA
>NW_028128377.1:0-153037 GCF_965231255.1 Vanellus vanellus
CTCACTGCCTCCTGGAAACCCCTTCAAATGCCCCAGACAATTTGGCCCTCTCTGTTTTCCTGCCCACGCTATCCTCAAAAGCACCTTTTTTCACTTTCGGTGCTGTTTGGAGCAAAAAAGACAAACGTCCAGCTTTTGCTGCCACAGCAAAGGTGCCAGCGGGGAAAAGTGATGCTGGGTCCTCACTGCCTCCTGGAACCCCTTCAAATGCCCCAGACAATTTGGCCCTCTCTGCTTTCCTGAAAAGTCTATCCTCAAAAGCACCTTTTTCACTTTCGGCGCTGTTTGGAGCAAAAAAGACAAACGTCCAGCTTTTGCTGCCACAGCAAAGGTGCCAGTGGGGAAAAGTGATGCTGGTCCTCACTGCCTCCTGGAACCCCTTCAAATGCCCCAGACAATTTGGCCCTCTCTGCTTTCCTGCGCACGCTATCCTCAAATGCACCTTTTTTCACTTTCGGCGCTGTTTGGAGCAAAAAGACAAACGTCCAGCTTTTGCTGCCACAGCAAAGGTGCCAGCGGGGAAAAGTGATGCTGCTTCTCACTGCCTCCTGGAACCCCTTCAAATGCCCCAGACAATTTGGCCCTCTCTGCTTTCCTGCGCACTCTATCCTCAAAAGCACCTTTTTTCACTTTCGGCGCTGTTTGGAGCAAAAAAGACAAACGTCCAGCTTTTGCTGCCACAGCAAAGGTGCCAGCGGGGAAAAGTGATGCTGCTTCTCACTGCCTCCTGGAACCCCTTCAAATGCCCCAGACAATTTAGCCCTCTCTGCTTTCCTGCGCACGCTATCCTCAAAAGCACCTTTTTTCACTTTCGGCGCTGTTTGGAGCAAAAAAAGACAAACGTCCAGCTTTTGCTGCCACAGCAAAGGTGCCAGCGGGGAAAAGTGATGCTGCTTCTCACTGCCTCCTGGAACCCCTTCAAATGCCCCAGACAATTTGGCCCTCTCTGCTTTCCTGAAAAGTCTATCCTCAAAAGCACCTTTTTCACTTTCGGCGCTGTTTGGAGCAAAAAAGACAAACGTCCAGCTTTTGCTGCCACAGCAAAGGTGCCAGCGGGGAAAAGTGATGCTGCTTCTCACTGCCTCCTGGAACCCCTTCAAATGCCCCAGACAATTTGGCCCTCTCTGCTTTCCTGCGCACGCTATCCTCAAAAGCACCTTTTTTCACTTTCGGCGCTGTTTGGAGCAAAAAAGACAAACGTCCAGCTTTTGCTGCCACAGCAAAGGTGCCAGCGGGGAAAAGTGATGCTGGTCCTCACTGCCTCCTGGAAACCCCTTCAAATGCCCAGACAATTTGGCCCTCTCTGCTTTCCTGCGCACTCTATCCTCAAAAGCACCTTTTTTCACTTTCGGCGCTGTTTGGAGCAAAAAAGACAAACGTCCAGCTTTTGCTGCCACAGCAAAGGTGCCAGCGGGGAAAAGTGATGCTGGTCCTCACTGCCTCCTGGAACCCCTTCAAATGCCCCAGACAATTTGGCCCTCTCTGCTTTCCTGAAAAGTCTATCCTCAAAAGCACCTTTTTTCACTTTCGGCGCTGTTTGGAGCAAAAAAGACAAACGTCCAGCTTTTGCTGCCACAGCAAAGGTGCCAGCGGGGAAAAGTGATGCTGCTTCTCACTGCCTCCTGGAACCCCTTCAAATGCCCCAGACAATTTGGCCCTCTCTGCTTTCCTGCGCACGCTATCCTCAAAAGCACCTTTTTTCACTTTCGGCGCTGTTTGGAGCAAAAAAGACAAACGTCCAGCTTTTGCTGCCACAGCAAAGGTGCCAGCGGGGAAAAGTGATGCTGGTCCTCACTGCCTCCTGGAACCCCTTCAAATGCCCCACACAATTTGGCCCTCTCTGCTTTCCTGCGCACGCTATCCTCAAAAGCACCTTTTTTCACTTTCGGCGCCCTCCGGAGGAATGAAGACAAACGTCCAGCTTTTGCTGCCACAGCAAAGGTGCCAGCGGGGAAAAGTGATGCTGGTCCTCACTGCCTCCTGGAACCCCTTCAAATGCCCCAGACAATTTGGCCCTCTCTGCTTTCCTGCGCACTCTATCCTCAAAAGCACCTTTTTTCACTTTCGGCGCTGTTTGGAGCAAAAAAGACAAACGTCCAGCTTTTGCTGCCACAGCAAAGGTGCCAGCGGGGAAAAGTGATGCTGGTCCTCACTGCCTCCTGGAACCCCTTCAAATGCCCCAGACAATTTGGCCCTCTCTGTTTTCCTGCGCACGCTATCCTCAAAAGCACCTTTTTTCACTTTCGGTGCTGTTTGGAGCAAAAAAGACAAACGTCCAGCTTTTGCTGCCACAGCAAAGGTGCCAGCGGGGAAAAGTGATGCTGGTCCTCACTGCCTCCTGGAACCCCTTCAAATGCCCCAGACAATTTGGCCCTCTCTGCTTTCCTGCGCACGCTATCCTCAAAAGCACCTTTTTTCACTTTCGGCGCTGTTTGGAGCAAAAAAGACAAACGTCCAGCTTTTGCTGCCACAGCAAAGGTGCCAGCGGGGAAAAGTGATGCTGGTCCTCACTGCCTCCTGGAACCCCTTCAAATGCCCCAGACAATTTGGCCCTCTCTGCTTTCCTGCGCACGCTATCCTCAAATGCACCTTTTTTCACTTTCGGCGCTGTTTGGAGCAAAAAAGACAAACGTCCAGCTTTTGCTGCCACAGCAAAGGTGCCAGCGGGGAAAAGTGATGCTGCTTCTCACTGCCTCCTGGAACCCCTTCAAATGCCCCAGACAATTTGGCCCTCTCTGCTTTCCTGCGCACTCTATCCTCAAAAGCACCTTTTTTCACTTTCGGCGCTGTTTGGAGCAAAAAAGACAAACGTCCAGCTTTTGCTGCCACAGCAAAGGTGCCAGCGGGGAAAAGTCATGCTGGTCCTCACTGCCTCCTGGAACCCCTTCAAATGCCCCAGACAATTTGGCCCTCTCTGCTTTCCTGCGCACGCTATCCTCAAAAGCACCTTTTTTCACTTTCGGCGCTGTTTGGAGCAAAAAAGACAAACGTCCAGCTTTTGCTGCCACAGCAAAGGTGCCAGCGGGGAAAAGTGATGCTGGTCCTCACTGCCTCCTGGAACCCCTTCAAATGCCCCAGACAATTTGGCCCTCTCTGCTTTCCTGCGCACGCTATCCTCAAATGCACCTTTTTTCACTTTCGGCGCTGTTTGGAGCAAAAAAGACAAACGTCCAGCTTTTGCTGCCACAGCAAAGGTGCCAGCGGGGAAAAGTGATGCTGCTTCTCACTGCCTCCTGGAACCCCTTCAAATGCCCCAGACAATTTGGCCCTCTCTGCTTTCCTGCGCACTCTATCCTCAAAAGCACCTTTTTTCACTTTCGGCGCTGTTTGGAGCAAAAAAGACAAACGTCCAGCTTTTGCTGCCACAGCAAAGGTGCCAGCGGGGAAAAGTGATGCTGCTTCTCACTGCCTCCTGGAACCCCTTCAAATGCCCCAGACAATTTAGCCCTCTCTGCTTTCCTGCGCACGCTATCCTCAAAAGCACCTTTTTTCACTTTCGGCGCTGTTTGGAGCAAAAAAGACAAACGTCCAGCTTTTGCTGCCACAGCAAAGGTGCCAGCGGGGAAAAGTGATGCTGCTTCTCACTGCCTCCTGGAACCCCTTCAAATGCCCCAGACAATTTGGCCCTCTCTGCTTTCCTGAAAAGTCTATCCTCAAAAGCACCTTTTTTCACTTTCGGCGCTGTTTGGAGCAAAAAAGACAAACGTCCAGCTTTTGCTGCCACAGCAAAGGTGCCAGCGGGGAAAAGTGATGCTGCTTCTCACTGCCTCCTGGAACCCCTTCAAATGCCCCAGACAATTTGGCCCTCTCTGCTTTCCTGCGCACGCTATCCTCAAAAGCACCTTTTTTCACTTTCGGCGCTGTTTGGAGCAAAAAAGACAAACGTCCAGCTTTTGCTGCCACAGCAAAGGTGCCAGCGGGGAAAAGTGATGCTGGTCCTCACTGCCTCCTGGAACCCCTTCAAATGCCCCAGACAATTTGGCCCTCTCTGCTTTCCTGCGCACTCTATCCTCAAAAGCACCTTTTTTCACTTTCGGCGCTGTTTGGAGCAAAAAAGACAAACGTCCAGCTTTTGCTGCCACAGCAAAGGTGCCAGCGGGGAAAAGTGATGCTGGTCCTCACTGCCTCCTGGAACCCCTTCAAATGCCCCAGACAATTTGGCCCTCTCTGCTTTCCTGCGCACTCTATCCTCAAAAGCACCTTTTTTCACTTTCGGCGCTGTTTGGAGCAAAAAAGACAAACGTCCAGCTTTTGCTGCCACAGCAAAGGTGCCAGCGGGGAAAAGTGATGCTGCTTCTCACTGCCTCCTGGAACCCCTTCAAATGCCCCAGACAATTTGGCCCTCTCTGCTTTCCTGCGCACGCTATCCTCAAAAGCACCTTTTTTCACTTTCGGCGCTGTTTGGAGCAAAAAAGACAAACGTCCAGCTTTTGCTGCCACAGCAAAGGTGCCAGCGGGGAAAAGTGATGCTGGTCCTCACTGCCTCCTGGAACCCCTTCAAATGCCCCACACAATTTGGCCCTCTCTGCTTTCCTGCGCACGCTATCCTCAAAAGCACCTTTTTTCACTTTCGGCGCCCTCCGGAGGAATGAAGACAAACGTCCAGCTTTTGCTGCCACAGCAAAGGTGCCAGCGGGGAAAAGTGATGCTGGTCCTCACTGCCTCCTGGAACCCCTTCAAATGCCCCAGACAATTTGGCCCTCTCTGCTTTCCTGCGCACTCTATCCTCAAAAGCACCTTTTTTCACTTTCGGCGCTGTTTGGAGCAAAAAAGACAAACGTCCAGCTTTTGCTGCCACAGCAAAGGTGCCAGCGGGGAAAAGTGATGCTGGTCCTCACTGCCTCCTGGAACCCCTTCAAATGCCCCAGACAATTTGGCCCTCTCTGTTTTCCTGCGCACGCTATCCTCAAAAGCACCTTTTTTCACTTTCGGTGCTGTTTGGAGCAAAAAAGACAAACGTCCAGCTTTTGCTGCCACAGCAAAGGTGCCAGCGGGGAAAAGTGATGCTGGTCCTCACTGCCTCCTGGAACCCCTTCAAATGCCCCAGACAATTTGGCCCTCTCTGCTTTCCTGCGCACGCTATCCTCAAAAGCACCTTTTTTCACTTTCGGCGCTGTTTGGAGCAAAAAAGACAAACGTCCAGCTTTTGCTGCCACAGCAAAGGTGCCAGCGGGGAAAAGTGATGCTGGTCCTCACTGCCTCCTGGAACCCCTTCAAATGCCCCAGACAATTTGGCCCTCTCTGCTTTCCTGCGCACGCTATCCTCAAATGCACCTTTTTTCACTTTCGGCGCTGTTTGGAGCAAAAAAGACAAACGTCCAGCTTTTGCTGCCACAGCAAAGGTGCCAGCGGGGAAAAGTGATGCTGCTTCTCACTGCCTCCTGGAACCCCTTCAAATGCCCCAGACAATTTGGCCCTCTCTGCTTTCCTGCGCACTCTATCCTCAAAAGCACCTTTTTTCACTTTCGGCGCTGTTTGGAGCAAAAAAGACAAACGTCCAGCTTTTGCTGCCACAGCAAAGGTGCCAGTGGGGAAAAGTCATGCTGGTCCTCACTGCCTCCTGGAACCCCTTCAAATGCCCCAGACAATTTGGCCCTCTCTGCTTTCCTGCGCACGCTATCCTCAAAAGCACCTTTTTTCACTTTCGGCGCTGTTTGGAGCAAAAAAGACAAACGTCCAGCTTTTGCTGCCACAGCAAAGGTGCCAGCGGGGAAAAGTGATGCTGGTCCTCACTGCCTCCTGGAACCCCTTCAAATGCCCCAGACAATTTGGCCCTCTCTGCTTTCCTGCGCACGCTATCCTCAAATGCACCTTTTTTCACTTTCGGCGCTGTTTGGAGCAAAAAAGACAAACGTCCAGCTTTTGCTGCCACAGCAAAGGTGCCAGCGGGGAAAAGTGATGCTGCTTCTCACTGCCTCCTGGAACCCCTTCAAATGCCCCAGACAATTTGGCCCTCTCTGCTTTCCTGCGCACTCTATCCTCAAAAGCACCTTTTTTCACTTTCGGCGCTGTTTGGAGCAAAAAAGACAAACGTCCAGCTTTTGCTGCCACAGCAAAGGTGCCAGCGGGGAAAAGTGATGCTGCTTCTCACTGCCTCCTGGAACCCCTTCAAATGCCCCAGACAATTTAGCCCTCTCTGCTTTCCTGCGCACGCTATCCTCAAAAGCACCTTTTTTCACTTTCGGCGCTGTTTGGAGCAAAAAAGACAAACGTCCAGCTTTTGCTGCCACAGCAAAGGTGCCAGCGGGGAAAAGTGATGCTGCTTCTCACTGCCTCCTGGAACCCCTTCAAATGCCCCAGACAATTTGGCCCTCTCTGCTTTCCTGCGCACGCTATCCTCAAAAGCACCTTTTTTCACTTTCGGCGCTGTTTGGAGCAAAAAAGACAAACGTCCAGCTTTTGCTGCCACAGCAAAGGTGCCAGCGGGGAAAAGTGATGCTGCTTCTCACTGCCTCCTGGAACCCCTTCAAATGCCCCAGACAATTTGGCCCTCTCTGCTTTCCTGCGCACTCTATCCTCAAAAGCACCTTTTTTCACTTTCGGCGCTGTTTGGAGCAAAAAAGACAAACGTCCAGCTTTTGCTGCCACAGCAAAGGTGCCAGCGGGGAAAAGTGATGCTGCTTCTCACTGCCTCCTGGAACCCCTTCAAATGCCCCAGACAATTTGGCCCTCTCTGCTTTCCTGAAAAGTCTATCCTCAAAAGCACCTTTTTTCACTTTCGGCGCTGTTTGGAGCAAAAAAGACAAACGTCCAGCTTTTGCTGTCACAGCAAAGGTGCCAGCGGGGAAAAGTGATGCTGCTTCTCACTGCCTCCTGGAACCCCTTCAAATGCCCCAGACAATTTGGCCCTCTCTGCTTTCCTGCGCACGCTATCCTCAAAAGCACCTTTTTTCACTTTCGGCGCTGTTTGGAGCAAAAAAGACAAACGTCCAGCTTTTGCTGCCACAGCAAAGGTGCCAGCGGGGAAAAGTGATGCTGCTTCTCACTGCCTCCTGGAACCCCTTCAAATGCCCCAGACAATTTGGCCCTCTCTGCTTTCCTGCGCACTCTATCCTCAAAAGCACCTTTTTTCACTTTCGGCGCTGTTTGGAGCTAAAAAGACAAACGTCCAGCTTTTGCTGCCACAGCAAAGGTGCCAGCGGGGAAAAGTGATGCTGCTTCTCACTGCCTCCTGGAACCCCTTCAAATGCCCCAGACAATTTGGCCCTCTCTGCTTTCCTGCGCACTCTATCCTCAAAAGCACCTTTTTTCACTTTCGGCGCTGTTTGGAGCAAAAAAGACAAACGTCCAGCTTTTGCTGCCACAGCAAAGGTGCCAGCGGGGAAAAGTGATGCTGGTCCTCACTGCCTCCTGGAACCCCTTCAAATGCCCCAGACAATTTGGCCCTCTCTGCTTTCCTGCGCACTCTATCCTCAAAAGCACCTTTTTTCACTTTCGGCGCTGTTTGGAGCAAAAAAGACAAACGTCCAGCTTTTGCTGCCACAGCAAAGGTGCCAGCGGGGAAAAGTGATGCTGCTTCTCACTGCCTCCTGGAACCCCTTCAAATGCCCCAGACAATTTGGCCCTCTCTGCTTTCCTGAAAAGTCTATCCTCAAAAGCACCTTTTTTCACTTTCGGCGCTGTTTGGAGCAAAAAAGACAAACGTCCAGCTTTTGCTGCCACAGCAAAGGTGCCAGCGGGGAAAAGTGATGCTGCTTCTCACTGCCTCCTGGAACCCCTTCAAATGCCCCAGACAATTTGGCCCTCTCTGCTTTCCTGCGCACGCTATCCTCAAAAGCACCTTTTTTCACTTTCGGCGCTGTTTGGAGCAAAAAAGACAAACGTCCAGCTTTTGCTGCCACAGCAAAGGTGCCAGCGGGGAAAAGTGATGCTGGTCCTCACTGCCTCCTGGAACCCCTTCAAATGCCCCAGACAATTTGGCCCTCTCTGCTTTCCTGCGCACGCTATCCTCAAAAGCACCTTTTTTCACTTTCGGCGCCCTCCGGAGGAATGAAGACAAACGTCCAGCTTTTGCTGCCACAGCAAAGGTGCCAGCGGGGAAAAGTGATGCTGGTCCTCACTGCCTCCTGGAACCCCTTCAAATGCCCCAGACAATTTGGCCCTCTCTGCTTTCCTGCGCACTCTATCCTCAAAAGCACCTTTTTTCACTTTCGGCGCTGTTTGGAGCAAAAAAGACAAACGTCCAGCTTTTGCTGCCACAGCAAAGGTGCCAGCGGGGAAAAGTCATGCTGGTCCTCACTGCCTCCTGGAACCCCTTCAAATGCCCCAGACAATTTGGCCCTCTCTGTTTTCCTGCGCACGCTATCCTCAAAAGCACCTTTTTTCACTTTCGGTGCTGTTTGGAGCAAAAAAGAAAAACGTCCAGCTTTTGCTGCCACAGCAAAGGTGCCAGCGGGGAAAAGTGATGCTGGTCCTCACTGCCTCCTGGAACCCCTTCAAATGCCCCAGACAATTTGGCCCTCTCTGCTTTCCTGCGCACGCTATCCTCAAATGCACCTTTTTTCACTTTCGGCGCTGTTTGGAGCAAAAAAGACAAACGTCCAGCTTTTGCTGCCACAGCAAAGGTGCCAGCGGGGAAAAGTGATGCTGGTCCTCACTGCCTCCTGGAACCCCTTCAAATGCCCCAGACAATTTGGCCCTCTCTGCTTTCCTGCGCACGCTATCCTCAAATGCACCTTTTTTCACTTTCGGCGCTGTTTGGAGCAAAAAAGACAAACGTCCAGCTTTTGCTGCCACAGCAAAGGTGCCAGCGGGGAAAAGTGATGCTGCTTCTCACTGCCTCCTGGAACCCCTTCAAATGCCCCAGACAATTTGGCCCTCTCTGCTTTCCTGCGCACTCTATCCTCAAAAGCACCTTTTTTCACTTTCGGCGCTGTTTGGAGCAAAAAAGACAAACGTCCAGCTTTTGCTGCCACAGCAAAGGTGCCAGCGGGGAAAAGTGATGCTGGTCCTCATTGCCTCCTGGAACCCCTTCAAATGCCCCAGACAATTTGGCCCTCTCTGCTTTCCTGCGCACTCTATCCTCAAAAGCACCTTTTTTCACTTTCGGCGCCCACCGGAGGAATGAAGACAAACGTCCAGCTTTTGCTGCCACAGCAAAGGTGCCAGCGGGGAAAAGTGATGCTGGTCCTCACTGCCTCCTGGAACCCCTTCAAATGCCCCAGACAATTTGGCCCTCTCTGCTTTCCTGCGCACTCTATCCTCAAAAGCACCTTTTTTCACTTTCGGCGCCCTCCGGAGGAAAAAAGACAAACGTCCAGCTTTTGCTGCCACAGCAAAGGTGCCAGCGGGGAAAAGTGATGCTGGTCCTCACTGCCTCCTGGAACCCCTTCAAATGCCCCAGACAATTTGGCCCTCTCTGTTTTCCTGCGCACGCTATCCTCAAAAGCACCTTTTTTCACTTTCGGCGCTGTTTGGAGCAAAAAAGACAAACGTCCAGCTTTTGCTGCCACAGCAAAGGTGCCAGCGGGGAAAAGTGATGCTGGTCCTCACTGCCTCCTGGAACCCCTTCAAATGCCCCAGACAATTTGGCCCTCTCTGCTTTCCTGCGCACGCTATCCTCAAAAGCACCTTTTTTCACTTTCGGCGCTGTTTGGAGCAAAAAAGACAAACGTCCAGCTTTTGCTGCCACAGCAAAGGTGCCAGCGGGGAAAAGTGATGCTGCTTCTCACTGCCTCCTGGAACCCCTTCAAATGCCCCAGACAATTTGGCCCTCTCTGCTTTCCTGCGCACTCTATCCTCAAAAGCACCTTTTTTCACTTTCGGCGCTGTTTGGAGCAAAAAAGACAAACGTCCAGCTTTTGCTGCCACAGCAAAGGTGCCAGCGGGGAAAAGTGATGCTGCTTCTCACTGCCTCCTGGAACCCCTTCAAATGCCCCAGACAATTTGGCCCTCTCTGCTTTCCTGAAAAGTCTATCCTCAAAAGCACCTTTTTTCACTTTCGGCGCTGTTTGGAGCAAAAAAGACAAACGTCCAGCTTTTGCTGTCACAGCAAAGGTGCCAGCGGGGAAAAGTGATGCTGCTTCTCACTGCCTCCTGGAACCCCTTCAAATGCCCCAGACAATTTGGCCCTCTCTGCTTTCCTGTGCACGCTATCCTCAAAAGCACCTTTTTTCACTTTCGGCGCTGTTTGGAGCAAAAAAGACAAACGTCCAGCTTTTGCTGCCACAGCAAAGGTGCCAGCGGGGAAAAGTGATGCTGGTCCTCACTGCCTCCTGGAACCCCTTCAAATGCCCCAGACAATTTGGCCCTCTCTGCTTTCCTGCGCACGCTATCCTCAAAAGCACCTTTTTTCACTTTCGGCGCCCTCCGGAGGAATGAAGACAAACGTCCAGCTTTTGCTGCCACAGCAAAGGTGCCAGCGGGGAAAAGTGATGCTGGTCCTCACTGCCTCCTGGAACCCCTTCAAATGCCCCAGACAATTTGGCCCTCTCTGCTTTCCTGCGCACTCTATCCTCAAAAGCACCTTTTTTCACTTTCGGCGCTGTTTGGAGCAAAAAAGACAAACGTCCAGCTTTTGCTGCCACAGCAAAGGTGCCAGCGGGGAAAAGTCATGCTGGTCCTCACTGCCTCCTGGAACCCCTTCAAATGCCCCAGACAATTTGGCCCTCTCTGTTTTCCTGCGCACGCTATCCTCAAAAGCACCTTTTTTCACTTTCGGTGCTGTTTGGAGCAAAAAAGAAAAACGTCCAGCTTTTGCTGCCACAGCAAAGGTGCCAGCGGGGAAAAGTGATGCTGGTCCTCACTGCCTCCTGGAACCCCTTCAAATGCCCCAGACAATTTGGCCCTCTCTGCTTTCCTGCGCACGCTATCCTCAAAAGCACCTTTTTTCACTTTCGGCGCTGTTTGGAGCAAAAAAGACAAACGTCCAGCTTTTGCTGCCACAGCAAAGGTGCCAGCGGGGAAAAGTGATGCTGCTTCTCACTGCCTCCTGGAACCCCTTCAAATGCCCCAGACAATTTGGCCCTCTCTGCTTTCCTGCGCACTCTATCCTCAAAAGCACCTTTTTTCACTTTCGGCGCTGTTTGGAGCAAAAAAGACAAACGTCCAGCTTTTGCTGCCACAGCAAAGGTGCCAGCGGGGAAAAGTGATGCTGGTCCTCACTGCCTCCTGGAACCCCTTCAAATGCCCCAGACAATTTGGCCCTCTCTGCTTTCCTGAAAAGTCTATCCTCAAAAGCACCTTTTTTCACTTTCGGCGCTGTTTGGAGCAAAAAAGACAAACGTCCAGCTTTTGCTGTCACAGCAAAGGTGCCAGCGGGGAAAAGTGATGCTGCTTCTCACTGCCTCCTGGAACCCCTTCAAATGCCCCAGACAATTTGGCCCTCTCTGCTTTCCTGTGCACGCTATCCTCAAAAGCACCTTTTTTCACTTTCGGCGCTGTTTGGAGCAAAAAAGACAAACGTCCAGCTTTTGCTGCCACAGCAAAGGTGCCAGCGGGGAAAAGTGATGCTGGTCCTCACTGCCTCCTGGAACCCCTTCAAATGCCCCAGACAATTTGGCCCTCTCTGCTTTCCTGCGCACGCTATCCTCAAAAGCACCTTTTTTCACTTTCGGCGCCCTCCGGAGGAATGAAGACAAACGTCCAGCTTTTGCTGCCACAGCAAAGGTGCCAGCGGGGAAAAGTGATGCTGGTCCTCACTGCCTCCTGGAACCCCTTCAAATGCCCCAGACAATTTGGCCCTCTCTGCTTTCCTGCGCACTCTATCCTCAAAAGCACCTTTTTTCACTTTCGGCGCTGTTTGGAGCAAAAAAGACAAACGTCCAGCTTTTGCTGCCACAGCAAAGGTGCCAGCGGGGAAAAGTCATGCTGGTCCTCACTGCCTCCTGGAACCCCTTCAAATGCCCCAGACAATTTGGCCCTCTCTGTTTTCCTGCGCACGCTATCCTCAAAAGCACCTTTTTTCACTTTCGGTGCTGTTTGGAGCAAAAAAGAAAAACGTCCAGCTTTTGCTGCCACAGCAAAGGTGCCAGCGGGGAAAAGTGATGCTGGTCCTCACTGCCTCCTGGAACCCCTTCAAATGCCCCAGACAATTTGGCCCTCTCTGCTTTCCTGCGCACTCTATCCTCAAAAGCACCTTTTTTCACTTTCGGCGCTGTTTGGAGCAAAAAAGACAAACGTCCAGCTTTTGCTGCCACAGCAAAGGTGCCAGCGGGGAAAAGTGATGCTGGTCCTCATTGCCTCCTGGAACCCCTTCAAATGCCCCAGACAATTTGGCCCTCTCTGCTTTCCTGCGCACTCTATCCTCAAAAGCACCTTTTTTCACTTTCGGCGCCCACCGGAGGAATGAAGACAAACGTCCAGCTTTTGCTGCCACAGCAAAGGTGCCAGCGGGGAAAAGTGATGCTGGTCCTCACTGCCTCCTGGAACCCCTTCAAATGCCCCAGACAATTTGGCCCTCTCTGCTTTCCTGCGCACTCTATCCTCAAAAGCACCTTTTTTCACTTTCGGCGCCCTCCGGAGGAAAAAAGACAAACGTCCAGCTTTTGCTGCCACAGCAAAGGTGCCAGCGGGGAAAAGTGATGCTGGTCCTCACTGCCTCCTGGAACCCCTTCAAATGCCCCAGACAATTTGGCCCTCTCTGTTTTCCTGCGCACGCTATCCTCAAAAGCACCTTTTTTCACTTTCGGCGCTGTTTGGAGCAAAAAAGACAAACGTCCAGCTTTTGCTGCCACAGCAAAGGTGCCAGCGGGGAAAAGTGATGCTGGTCCTCACTGCCTCCTGGAACCCCTTCAAATGCCCCAGACAATTTGGCCCTCTCTGCTTTCCTGCGCACGCTATCCTCAAAAGCACCTTTTTTCACTTTCGGCGCTGTTTGGAGCAAAAAAGACAAACGTCCAGCTTTTGCTGCCACAGCAAAGGTGCCAGCGGGGAAAAGTGATGCTGCTTCTCACTGCCTCCTGGAACCCCTTCAAATGCCCCAGACAATTTGGCCCTCTCTGCTTTCCTGCGCACTCTATCCTCAAAAGCACCTTTTTTCACTTTCGGCGCTGTTTGGAGCAAAAAAGACAAACGTCCAGCTTTTGCTGCCACAGCAAAGGTGCCAGCGGGGAAAAGTGATGCTGCTTCTCACTGCCTCCTGGAACCCCTTCAAATGCCCCAGACAATTTGGCCCTCTCTGCTTTCCTGAAAAGTCTATCCTCAAAAGCACCTTTTTTCACTTTCGGCGCTGTTTGGAGCAAAAAAGACAAACGTCCAGCTTTTGCTGTCACAGCAAAGGTGCCAGCGGGGAAAAGTGATGCTGCTTCTCACTGCCTCCTGGAACCCCTTCAAATGCCCCAGACAATTTGGCCCTCTCTGCTTTCCTGCGCACGCTATCCTCAAAAGCACCTTTTTTCACTTTCGGCGCTGTTTGGAGCAAAAAAGACAAACGTCCAGCTTTTGCTGCCACAGCAAAGGTGCCAGCGGGGAAAAGTGATGCTGGTCCTCACTGCCTCCTGGAACCCCTTCAAATGCCCCAGACAATTTGGCCCTCTCTGCTTTCCTGCGCACGCTATCCTCAAAAGCACCTTTTTTCACTTTCGGCGCCCTCCGGAGGAATGAAGACAAACGTCCAGCTTTTGCTGCCACAGCAAAGGTGCCAGCGGGGAAAAGTGATGCTGGTCCTCACTGCCTCCTGGAACCCCTTCAAATGCCCCAGACAATTTGGCCCTCTCTGCTTTCCTGCGCACTCTATCCTCAAAAGCACCTTTTTTCACTTTCGGCGCTGTTTGGAGCAAAAAAGACAAACGTCCAGCTTTTGCTGCCACAGCAAAGGTGCCAGCGGGGAAAAGTCATGCTGGTCCTCACTGCCTCCTGGAACCCCTTCAAATGCCCCAGACAATTTGGCCCTCTCTGTTTTCCTGCGCACGCTATCCTCAAAAGCACCTTTTTTCACTTTCGGTGCTGTTTGGAGCAAAAAAGAAAAACGTCCAGCTTTTGCTGCCACAGCAAAGGTGCCAGCGGGGAAAAGTGATGCTGGTCCTCACTGCCTCCTGGAACCCCTTCAAATGCCCCAGACAATTTGGCCCTCTCTGCTTTCCTGCGCACGCTATCCTCAAATGCACCTTTTTTCACTTTCGGCGCTGTTTGGAGCAAAAAAGACAAACGTCCAGCTTTTGCTGCCACAGCAAAGGTGCCAGCGGGGAAAAGTGATGCTGGTCCTCACTGCCTCCTGGAACCCCTTCAAATGCCCCAGACAATTTGGCCCTCTCTGCTTTCCTGCGCACGCTATCCTCAAATGCACCTTTTTTCACTTTCGGCGCTGTTTGGAGCAAAAAAGACAAACGTCCAGCTTTTGCTGCCACAGCAAAGGTGCCAGCGGGGAAAAGTGATGCTGCTTCTCACTGCCTCCTGGAACCCCTTCAAATGCCCCAGACAATTTGGCCCTCTCTGCTTTCCTGCGCACTCTATCCTCAAAAGCACCTTTTTTCACTTTCGGCGCTGTTTGGAGCAAAAAAGACAAACGTCCAGCTTTTGCTGCCACAGCAAAGGTGCCAGCGGGGAAAAGTGATGCTGGTCCTCATTGCCTCCTGGAACCCCTTCAAATGCCCCAGACAATTTGGCCCTCTCTGCTTTCCTGCGCACTCTATCCTCAAAAGCACCTTTTTTCACTTTTGGCGCCCACCGGAGGAATGAAGACAAACGTCCAGCTTTTGCTGCCACAGCAAAGGTGCCAGCGGGGAAAAGTGATGCTGGTCCTCACTGCCTCCTGGAACCCCTTCAAATGCCCCAGACAATTTGGCCCTCTCTGCTTTCCTGCGCACTCTATCCTCAAAAGCACCTTTTTTCACTTTCGGCGCCCTCCGGAGGAAAAAAGACAAACGTCCAGCTTTTGCTGCCACAGCAAAGGTGCCAGCGGGGAAAAGTGATGCTGGTCCTCACTGCCTCCTGGAACCCCTTCAAATGCCCCAGACAATTTGGCCCTCTCTGTTTTCCTGCGCACGCTATCCTCAAAAGCACCTTTTTTCACTTTCGGCGCTGTTTGGAGCAAAAAAGACAAACGTCCAGCTTTTGCTGCCACAGCAAAGGTGCCAGCGGGGAAAAGTGATGCTGGTCCTCACTGCCTCCTGGAACCCCTTCAAATGCCCCAGACAATTTGGCCCTCTCTGCTTTCCTGCGCACGCTATCCTCAAAAGCACCTTTTTTCACTTTCGGCGCTGTTTGGAGCAAAAAAGACAAACGTCCAGCTTTTGCTGCCACAGCAAAGGTGCCAGCGGGGAAAAGTGATGCTGCTTCTCACTGCCTCCTGGAACCCCTTCAAATGCCCCAGACAATTTGGCCCTCTCTGCTTTCCTGCGCACTCTATCCTCAAAAGCACCTTTTTTCACTTTCGGCGCTGTTTGGAGCAAAAAAGACAAACGTCCAGCTTTTGCTGCCACAGCAAAGGTGCCAGCGGGGAAAAGTGATGCTGCTTCTCACTGCCTCCTGGAACCCCTTCAAATGCCCCACACAATTTGGCCCTCTCTGCTTTCCTGAAAAGTCTATCCTCAAAAGCACCTTTTTTCACTTTCGGCGCTGTTTGGAGCAAAAAAGACAAACGTCCAGCTTTTGCTGTCACAGCAAAGGTGCCAGCGGGGAAAAGTGATGCTGCTTCTCACTGCCTCCTGGAACCCCTTCAAATGCCCCAGACAATTTGGCCCTCTCTGCTTTCCTGCGCACGCTATCCTCAAAAGCACCTTTTTTCACTTTCGGCGCTGTTTGGAGCAAAAAAGAAAAACGTCCAGCTTTTGCTGCCACAGCAAAGGTGCCAGCGGGGAAAAGTGATGCTGGTCCTCACTGCCTCCTGGAACCCCTTCAAATGCCCCAGACAATTTGGCCCTCTCTGCTTTCCTGCGCACGCTATCCTCAAATGCACCTTTTTTCACTTTCGGCGCTGTTTGGAGCAAAAAAGACAAACGTCCAGCTTTTGCTGCCACAGCAAAGGTGCCAGCGGGGAAAAGTGATGCTGGTCCTCACTGCCTCCTGGAACCCCTTCAAATGCCCCAGACAATTTGGCCCTCTCTGCTTTCCTGCGCACTCTATCCTCAAAAGCACCTTTTTTCACTTTCGGCGCTGTTTGGAGCAAAAAAGACAAACGTCCAGCTTTTGCTGCCACAGCAAAGGTGCCAGCGGGGAAAAGTGATGCTGCTTCTCACTGCCTCCTGGAACCCCTTCAAATGCCCCAGACAATTTGGCCCTCTCTGCTTTCCTGCGCACGCTATCCTCAAAAGCACCTTTTTTCACTTTCGGCGCCCTCCGGAGGAATGAAGACAAACGTCCAGCTTTTGCTGCCACAGCAAAGGTGCCAGCGGGGAAAAGTGATGCTGGTCCTCACTGCCTCCTGGAACCCCTTCAAATGCCCCAGACAATTTGGCCCTCTCTGCTTTCCTGCGCACTCTATCCTCAAAAGCACCTTTTTTCACTTTCGGCGCCCTCCGGAGGAAAAAAGACAAACGTCCAGCTTTTGCTGCCACAGCAAAGGTGCCAGCGGGGAAAAGTGATGCTGGTCCTCACTGCCTCCTGGAACCCCTTCAAATGCCCCAGACAATTTGGCCCTCTCTGTTTTCCTGCGCACGCTATCCTCAAAAGCACCTTTTTTCACTTTCGGCGCTGTTTGGAGCAAAAAAGACAAACGTCCAGCTTTTGCTGCCACAGCAAAGGTGCCAGCGGGGAAAAGTGATGCTGGTCCTCACTGCCTCCTGGAACCCCTTCAAATGCCCCAGACAATTTGGCCCTCTCTGCTTTCCTGCGCACGCTATCCTCAAATGCACCTTTTTTCACTTTCGGCGCTGTTTGGAGCAAAAAAGACAAACGTCCAGCTTTTGCTGCCACAGCAAAGGTGCCAGCGGGGAAAAGTGATGCTGCTTCTCACTGCCTCCTGGAACCCCTTCAAATGCCCCAGACAATTTGGCCCTCTCTGCTTTCCTGCGCACGCTATCCTCAAAAGCACCTTTTTTCACTTTCGGCGCTGTTTGGAGCAAAAAAGACAAACGTCCAGCTTTTGCTGCCACAGCAAAGGTGCCAGCGGGGAAAAGTGATGCTGCTTCTCACTGCCTCCTGGAACCCCTTCAAATGCCCCAGACAATTTAGCCCTCTCTGCTTTCCTGCGCACGCTATCCTCAAAAGCACCTTTTTTCACTTTCGGCGCTGTTTGGAGCAAAAAAGACAAACGTCCAGCTTTTGCTGCCACAGCAAAGGTGCCAGCGGGGAAAAGTGATGCTGCTTCTCACTGCCTCCTGGAACCCCTTCAAATGCCCCAGACAATTTGGCCCTCTCTGCTTTCCTGCGCACGCTATCCTCAAAAGCACCTTTTTTCACTTTCGGCGCTGTTTGGAGCAAAAAAGACAAACGTCCAGCTTTTGCTGCCACAGCAAAGGTGCCAGCGGGGAAAAGTGATGCTGCTTCTCACTGCCTCCTGGAACCCCTTCAAATGCCCCAGACAATTTGGCCCTCTCTGCTTTCCTGCGCACTCTATCCTCAAAAGCACCTTTTTTCACTTTCGGCGCTGTTTGGAGCAAAAAAGACAAACGTCCAGCTTTTGCTGCCACAGCAAAGGTGCCAGCGGGGAAAAGTGATGCTGCTTCTCACTGCCTCCTGGAACCCCTTCAAATGCCCCAGACAATTTGGCCCTCTCTGCTTTCCTGAAAAGTCTATCCTCAAAAGCACCTTTTTTCACTTTCGGCGCTGTTTGGAGCAAAAAAGACAAACGTCCAGCTTTTGCTGTCACAGCAAAGGTGCCAGCGGGGAAAAGTGATGCTGCTTCTCACTGCCTCCTGGAACCCCTTCAAATGCCCCAGACAATTTGGCCCTCTCTGCTTTCCTGCGCACGCTATCCTCAAAAGCACCTTTTTTCACTTTCGGCGCTGTTTGGAGCAAAAAAGACAAACGTCCAGCTTTTGCTGCCACAGCAAAGGTGCCAGCGGGGAAAAGTGATGCTGCTTCTCACTGCCTCCTGGAACCCCTTCAAATGCCCCAGACAATTTGGCCCTCTCTGCTTTCCTGCGCACTCTATCCTCAAAAGCACCTTTTTTCTCTTTCGGCGCTGTTTGGAGCTAAAAAGACAAACGTCCAGCTTTTGCTGCCACAGCAAAGGTGCCAGCGGGGAAAAGTGATGCTGCTTCTCACTGCCTCCTGGAACCCCTTCAAATGCCCCAGACAATTTGGCCCTCTCTGCTTTCCTGCGCACTCTATCCTCAAAAGCACCTTTTTTCACTTTCGGCGCTGTTTGGAGCAAAAAAGACAAACGTCCAGCTTTTGCTGCCACAGCAAAGGTGCCAGCGGGGAAAAGTGATGCTGCTTCTCACTGCCTCCTGGAACCCCTTCAAATGCCCCAGACAATTTGGCCCTCTCTGCTTTCCTGCGCACGCTATCCTCAAAAGCACCTTTTTTCACTTTCGGCGCTGTTTGGAGCAAAAAAGACAAACGTCCAGCTTTTGCTGCCACAGCAAAGGTGCCAGCAGGGAAAAGTGATGCTGCTTCTCACTGCCTCCTGGAACCCCTTCAAATGCCCCAGACAATTTGGCCCTCTCTGCTTTCCTGCGCACGCTATCCTCAAAAGCACCTTTTTTCACTTTCGGCGCCCTCCGGAGGAATGAAGACAAACGTCCAGCTTTTGCTGCCACAGCAAAGGTGCCAGCGGGGAAAAGTGATGCTGGTCCTCACTGCCTCCTGGAACCCCTTCAAATGCCCCAGACAATTTGGCCCTCTCTGCTTTCCTGAAAAGTCTATCCTCAAAAGCACCTTTTTTCACTTTCGGCGCTGTTTGGAGCAAAAAAGACAAACGTCCAGCTTTTGCTGCCATAGCAAAGGTGCCAGCGGGGAAAAGTGATGCTGCTTCTCACTGCCTCCTGGAACCCCTTCAAATGCCCCACACAATTTGGCCCTCTCTGCTTTCCTGCGCACGCTATCCTCAAATGCACCTTTTTTCACTTTCGGCGCTGTTTGGAGCAAAAAAGACAAACGTCCAGCTTTTGCTGCCACAGCAAAGGTGCCAGCGGGGAAAAGTGATGCTGGTCCTCACTGCCTCCTGGAATCCCTTCAAATGCCCCAGACAATTTGGCCCTCTCTGCTTTCCTGCGCACTCTATCCTCAAAAGCACCTTTTTTCACTTTCGGCGCTGTTTGGAGCAAAAAAGACAAACGTCCAGCTTTTGCTGCCACAGCAAAGGTGCCAGCGGGGAAAAGTGATGCTGGTCCTCACTGCCTCCTGGAACCCCTTCAAATGCCCCAGACAATTTGGCCCTCTCTGCTTTCCTGCGCACGCTATCCTCAAAAGCACCTTTTTTCACTTTCGGCGCTGTTTGGAGCAAAAAGACAAACGTCCAGCTTTTGCTGCCACAGCAAAGGTGCCAGCGGGGAAAAGTGATGCTGGTCCTCACTGCCTCCTGGAACCCCTTCAAATGCCCCAGACAATTTGGCCCTCTCTGCTTTCCTGCGCACGCTATCCTCAAAAGCACCTTTTTTCACTTTCGGCGCTGTTTGGAGCAAAAAAGACAAACGTCCAGCTTTTGCTGCCACAGCAAAGGTGCCAGCGGGGAAAAGTGATGCTGGTCCTCACTGCCTCCTGGAACCCCTTCAAATGCCCCAGACAATTTGGCCCTCTCTGCTTTCCTGCGCACGCTATTCTCAAATGCACTTTTTTTCACTTTCGGCGCTGTTTGGAGCAAAAAAGACAAACGTCCAGCTTTTGCTGCCACAGCAAAGGTGCCAGCGGGGAAAAGTGATGCTGGTCCTCACTGCCTCCTGGAACCCCTTCAAATGCCCCAGACAATTTGGCCCTCTCTGCTTTCCTGCGCACGCTATCCTCAAAAGCACCTTTTTTCACTTTCGGCGCCCTCCGGAGGAATGAAGACAAACGTCCAGCTTTTGCTGCCACAGCAAAGGTGCCAGCGGGGAAAATGATGCTGGTCCTCACTGCCTCCTGGAACCCCTTCAAATGCCCCAGACAATTTGGCCCTCTCTGCTTTCCTGAAAAGTCTATCCTCAAAAGCACCTTTTTTCACTTTCGGCGCTGTTTGGAGCAAAAAAGACAAACGTCCAGCTTTTGCTGCCACAGCAAAGGTGCCAGCGGGGAAAAGTGATGCTGGTCCTCACTGCCTCCTGGAACCCCTTCAAATGCCCCAGACAATTTGGCCCTCTCTGCTTTCCTGCGCACGCTATCCTCAAAAGCACCTTTTTTCACTTTCGGCGCTGTTTGGAGCAAAAAAGACAAACGTCCAGCTTTTGCTGCCACAGCAAAGGTGCCAGCGGGGAAAAGTGATGCTGCTTCTCACTGCCTCCTGGAACCCCTTCAAATGCCCCAGACAATTTGGCCCTCTCTGCTTTCCTGCGCACGCTATCCTCAAAAGCACCTTTTTTCACTTTCGGCGCTGTTTGGAGCAAAAAAGACAAACGTCCAGCTTTTGCTGCCACAGCAAAGGTGCCAGCGGGGAAAAGTGATGCTGCTTCTCACTGCCTCCTGGAACCCCTTCAAATGCCCCAGACAATTTGGCCCTCTCTGCTTTCCTGAAAAGTCTATCCTCAAAAGCAGCTTTTTTCACTTTCGGCGCTGTTTGGAGCAAAAAAGACAAACGTCCAGCTTTTGCTGCCACAGCAAAGGTGCCAGCGGGGAAAAGTGATGCTGGTCCTCACTGCCTCCTGGAACCCCTTCAAATGCCCCAGACAATTTGGCCCTCTCTGCTTTCCTGCGCACGCTATCCTCAAAAGCACCTTTTTTCACTTTCGGCGCCCTCCGGAGGAATGAAGACAAACGTCCAGCTTTTGCTGCCACAGCAAAGGTGCCAGCGGGGAAAAGTGATGCTGGTCCTCACTGCCTCCTGGAACCCCTTCAAATGCCCCAGACAATTTGGCCCTCTCTGCTTTCCTGCGCACGCTATCCTCAAAAGCACCTTTTTTCACTTTCGGCGCTGTTTGGAGCAAAAAAGACAAACGTCCAGCTTTTGCTGCCACAGCAAAGGTGCCAGCGGGGAAAAGTGATGCTGGTCCTCACTGCCTCCTGGAACCCCCTTCAAATGCCCCAGACAATTTGGCCCTCTCTGCTTTCCTGCGCACGCTATCCTCAAAAGCACCTTTTTTCACTTTCGGCGCTGTTTGGAGCAAAAAAGACAAACGTCCAGCTTTTGCTGCCACAGCAAAGGTGCCAGCGGGGAAAAGTGATGCTGGTCCTCACTGCCTCCTGGAACCCCTTCAAATGCCCCAGACAATTTGGCCCTCTCTGCTTTCCTGCGCACGCTATCCTCAAATGCACTTTTTTTCACTTTCGGCGCTGTTTGGAGCAAAAAAGACAAACGTCCAGCTTTTGCTGCCACAGCAAAGGTGCCAGCGGGGAAAAGTGATGCTGGTCCTCACTGCCTCCTGGAACCCCTTCAAATGCCCCAGACAATTTGGCCCTCTCTGCTTTCCTGCGCACGCTATCCTCAAAAGCACCTTTTTTCACTTTCGGCGCCCTCCGGAGGAATGAAGACAAACGTCCAGCTTTTGCTGCCACAGCAAAGGTGCCAGCGGGGAAAATGATGCTGGTCCTCACTGCCTCCTGGAACCCCTTCAAATGCCCCAGACAATTTGGCCCTCTCTGCTTTCCTGAAAAGTCTATCCTCAAAAGCACCTTTTTTCACTTTCGGCGCTGTTTGGAGCAAAAAAGACAAACGTCCAGCTTTTGCTGCCACAGCAAAGGTGCCAGCGGGGAAAAGTGATGCTGGTCCTCACTGCCTCCTGGAACCCCTTCAAATGCCCCAGACAATTTGGCCCTCTCTGCTTTCCTGCGCACGCTATCCTCAAAAGCACCTTTTTTCACTTTCGGCGCTGTTTGGAGCAAAAAAGACAAACGTCCAGCTTTTGCTGCCACAGCAAAGGTGCCAGCGGGGAAAAGTGATGCTGCTTCTCACTGCCTCCTGGAACCCCTTCAAATGCCCCAGACAATTTGGCCCTCTCTGCTTTCCTGCGCACGCTATCCTCAAAAGCACCTTTTTTCACTTTCGGCGCTGTTTGGAGCAAAAAAGACAAACGTCCAGCTTTTGCTGCCACAGCAAAGGTGCCAGCGGGGAAAAGTGATGCTGCTTCTCACTGCCTCCTGGAACCCCTTCAAATGCCCCAGACAATTTGGCCCTCTCTGCTTTCCTGAAAAGTCTATCCTCAAAAGCAGCTTTTTTCACTTTCGGCGCTGTTTGGAGCAAAAAGACAAACGTCCAGCTTTTGCTGCCACAGCAAAGGTGCCAGCGGGGAAAAGTGATGCTGGTCCTCACTGCCTCCTGGAACCCCTTCAAATGCCCCAGACAATTTGGCCCTCTCTGCTTTCCTGCGCACGCTATCCTCAAAAGCACCTTTTTTCACTTTCGGCGCCCTCCGGAGGAATGAAGACAAACGTCCAGCTTTTGCTGCCACAGCAAAGGTGCCAGCGGGGAAAAGTGATGCTGGTCCTCACTGCCTCCTGGAACCCCTTCAAATGCCCCAGACAATTTGGCCCTCTCTGCTTTCCTGCGCACTCTATCCTCAAAAGCACCTTTTTTCACTTTCAGCGCCCTCCGGAGGAAAAAAGACAAACGTCCAGCTTTTGCTGCCACAGCAAAGGTGCCAGCGGGGAAAAGTGATGCTGGTCCTCACTGCCTCCTGGAACCCCTTCAAATGCCCCAGACAATTTGGCCCTCTCTGCTTTCCTGAAAAGTCTATCCTCAAAAGCACCTTTTTTTCACTTTCGGTGCTGTTTGGAGCAAAAAAGACAAACGTCCAGCTTTTGCTGCCACAGCAAAGGTGCCAGCGGGGAAAAGTGATGCTGGTCCTCACTGCCTCCTGGAACCCCTTCAAATGCCCCAGACAATTTGGCCCTCTCTGCTTTCCTGCGCACGCTATCCTCAAAAGCACCTTTTTTCACTTTCGGCGCTGTTTGGAGCAAAAAAGACAAACGTCCAGCTTTTGCTGCCACAGCAAAGGTGCCAGCGGGGAAAAGTGATGCTGGTCCTCACTGCCTCCTGGAACCCCTTCAAATGCCCCAGACAATTTGGCCCTCTCTGCTTTCCTGCGCACGCTATCCTCAAATGCACCTTTTTTCACTTTCGGCGCTGTTTGGAGCAAAAAAGACAAACGTCCAGCTTTTGCTGCCACAGCAAAGGTGCCAGCGGGGAAAAGTGATGCTGCTTCTCACTGCCTCCTGGAACCCCTTCAAATGCCCCAGACAATTTGGCCCTCTCTGCTTTCCTGCGCACGCTATCCTCAAAAGCACCTTTTTTCACTTTCGGCGCTGTTTGGAGCAAAAAAGACAAACGTCCAGCTTTTGCTGCCACAGCAAAGGTGCCAGCGGGGAAAAGTGATGCTGCTTCTCACTGCCTCCTGGAACCCCTTCAAATGCCCCAGACAATTTGGCCCTCTCTGCTTTCCTGCGCACTCTATCCTCAAAAGCACCTTTTTTCACTTTCGGCGCTGTTTGGAGCAAAAAAGACAAACGTCCAGCTTTTGCTGCCACAGCAAAGGTGCCAGCGGGGAAAAGTGATGCTGCTTCTCACTGCCTCCTGGAACCCCTTCAAATGCCCCAGACAATTTGGCCCTCTCTGCTTTCCTGCGCACTCTATCCTCAAAAGCACCTTTTTTTCACTTTCGGCGCTGTTTGGAGCAAAAAAGACAAACGTCCAGCTTTTGCTGCCACAGCAAAGGTGCCAGCGGGGAAAAGTGATGCTGCTTCTCACTGCCTCCTGGAACCCCTTCAAATGCCCCAGACAATTTGGCCCTCTCTGCTTTCCTGAAAAGTCTATTCTCAAAAGCACCTTTTTTCACTTTCGGCGCTGTTTGGAGCAAAAAAGACAAACGTCCAGCTTTTGCTGCCACAGCAAAGGTGCCAGCGGGGAAAGTGATGCTGCTTCTCACTGCCTCCTGGAACCCCTTCAAATGCCCCAGACAATTTGGCCCTCTCTGCTTTCCTGCGCACTCTATCCTCAAAAGCACCTTTTTTCACTTTCGGCGCTGTTTGGAGCAAAAAAGACAAACGTCCAGCTTTTGCTGCCACAGCAAAGGTGCCAGCGGGGAAAAGTGATGCTGCTTCTCACTGCCTCCTGGAACCCCTTCAAATGCCCCAGACAATTTGGCCCTCTCTGCTTTCCTGCGCACTCTATCCTCAAAAGCACCTTTTTTCACTTTCGGCGCTGTTTGGAGCAAAAAAGACAAACGTCCAGCTTTTGCTGCCACAGCAAAGGTGCCAGCGGGGAAAAGTGATGCTGCTTCTCACTGCCTCCTGGAACCCCTTCAAATGCCCCAGACAATTTGGCCCTCTCTGCTTTCCTGCGCACGCTATCCTCAAAAGCACCTTTTTTCACTTTCGGCGCTGTTTGGAGCAAAAAAGACAAACGTCCAGCTTTTGCTGCCACAGCAAAGGTGCCAGCGGGGAAAAGTGATGCTGCTTCTCACTGCCTCCTGGAACCCCTTCAAATGCCCCAGACAATTTGGCCCTCTCTGCTTTCCTGCGCACGCTATCCTCAAAAGCACCTTTTTTCACTTTCGGCGCCCTCCGGAGGAATGAAGACAAACGTCCAGCTTTTGCTGCCACAGCAAAGGTGCCAGCGGGGAAAAGTGATGCTGGTCCTCACTGCCTCCTGGAACCCCTTCAAATGCCCCAGACAATTTGGCCCTCTCTGCTTTCCTGAAAAGTCTATCCTCAAAAGCACCTTTTTTCACTTTCGGCGCTGTTTGGAGCAAAAAAGACAAACGTCCAGCTTTTGCTGCCACAGCAAAGGTGCCAGCGGGGAAAAGTGATGCTGCTTCTCACTGCCTCCTGGAACCCCTTCAAATGCCCCAGACAATTTGGCCCTCTCTGCTTTCCTGCGCACTCTATCCTCAAAAGCACCTTTTTTCACTTTCGGCGCCCTCCGGAGGAAAAAAGACAAACGTCCAGCTTTTGCTGCCACAGCAAAGGTGCCAGCGGGGAAAAGTGATGCTGGTCCTCACTGCCTCCTGGAACCCCTTCAAATGCCCCAGACAATTTGGCCCTCTCTGTTTTCCTGCGCACGCTATCCTCAAAAGCACCTTTTTTCACTTTCGGCGCTGTTTGGAGCAAAAAAGACAAACGTCCAGCTTTTGCTGCCACAGCAAAGGTGCCAGCGGGGAAAAGTGATGCTGGTCCTCACTGCCTCCTGGAACCCCTTCAAATGCCCCAGACAATTTGGCCCTCTCTGCTTTCCTGCGCACGCTATCCTCAAAAGCACCTTTTTTCACTTTCGGCGCTGTTTGGAGCAAAAAAGACAAACGTCCAGCTTTTGCTGCCACAGCAAAGGTGCCAGCGGGGAAAAGTGATGCTGGTCCTCACTGCCTCCTGGAACCCCTTCAAATGCCCCAGACAATTTGGCCCTCTCTGCTTTCCTGCGCACGCTATCCTCAAATGCACTTTTTTTCACTTTCGGCGCAGTTTGGAGCAAAAAAGACAAACGTCCAGCTTTTGCTGCCACAGCAAAGGTGCCAGCGGGGAAAAGTGATGCTGGTCCTCACTGCCTCCTGGAACCCCTTCAAATGCCCCAGACAATTTGGCCCTCTCTGCTTTCCTGAAAAGTCTATCCTCAAAAGCACCTTTTTTCAATTTCGGCGCCCTCCGGAGGAATGAAGACAAACGTCCAGCTTTTGCTGCCACAGCAAAGGTGCCAGCGGGGAAAATGATGCTGGTCCTCACTGCCTCCTGGAACCCCTTCAAATGCCCCAGACAATTTGGCCCTCTCTGCTTTCCTGAAAAGTCTATCCTCAAAAGCACCTTTTTTCACTTTCGGCGCTGTTTGGAGCAAAAAAGACAAACGTCCAGCTTTTGCTGCCACAGCAAAGGTGCCAGCGGGGAAAAGTGATGCTGGTCCTCACTGCCTCCTGGAACCCCTTCAAATGCCCCAGACAATTTGGCCCTCTCTGCTTTCCTGCGCACGCTATCCTCAAAAGCACCTTTTTTCACTTTCGGCGCTGTTTGGAGCAAAAAAGACAAACGTCCAGCTTTTGCTGCCACAGCAAAGGTGCCAGCGGGGAAAAGTGATGCTGCTTCTCACTGCCTCCTGGAACCCCTTCAAATGCCCCAGACAATTTGGCCCTCTCTGCTTTCCTGCGCACGCTATCCTCAAATGCACCTTTTTTCACTTTCGGCGCTGTTTGGAGCAAAAAAGACAAACGTCCAGCTTTTGCTGCCACAGCAAAGGTGCCAGCGGGGAAAAGTGATGCTGGTCCTCACTGCCTCCTGGAACCCCTTCAAATGCCCCAGACAATTTGGCCCTCTCTGCTTTCCTGCGCACTCTATCCTCAAAAGCACCTTTTTTCACTTTCGGCGCTGTTTGGAGCAAAAAAGACAAACGTCCAGCTTTTGCTGCCACAGCAAAGGTGCCAGCGGGGAAAAGTGATGCTGGTCCTCACTGCCTCCTGGAACCCCTTCAAATGCCCCAGACAATTTGGCCCTCTCTGTTTTCCTGCGCACGCTATCCTCAAAAGCACCTTTTTTCACTTTCGGCGCTGTTTGGAGCAAAAAAGACAAACGTCCAGCTTTTGCTGCCACAGCAAAGGTGCCAGCGGGGAAAAGTGATGCTGCTTCTCACTGCCTCCTGGAACCCCTTCAAATGCCCCAGACAATTTGGCCCTCTCTGCTTTCCTGAAAAGTCTATCCTCAAAAGCACCTTTTTTCACTTTCAGCGCTGTTTGGAGCAAAAAAGACAAACGTCCAGCTTTTGCTGCCACAGCAAAGGTGCCAGCGGGGAAAAGTGATGCTGGTCCTCACTGCCTCCTGGAACCCCTTCAAATGCCCCAGACAATTTGGCCCTCTCTGCTTTCCTGCGCACGCTATCCTCAAATGCACTTTTTTTCACTTTCGGCGCTGTTTGGAGCAAAAAAGACAAACGTCCAGCTTTTGCTGCCACAGCAAAGGTGCCAGCGGGGAAAAGTGATGCTGGTCCTCACTGCCTCCTGGAACCCCTTCAAATGCCCCAGACAATTTGGCCCTCTCTGCTTTCCTGCGCACGCTATCCTCAAAAGCACCTTTTTTCACTTTCGGCGCCCTCCGGAGGAATGAAGACAAACGTCCAGCTTTTGCTGCCACAGCAAAGGTGCCAGCGGGGAAAATGATGCTGGTCCTCACTGCCTCCTGGAACCCCTTCAAATGCCCCAGACAATTTGGCCCTCTCTGCTTTCCTGAAAAGTCTATCCTCAAAAGCACCTTTTTTCACTTTCGGCGCTGTTTGGAGCAAAAAAGACAAACGTCCAGCTTTTGCTGCCACAGCAAAGGTGCCAGCGGGGAAAAGTGATGCTGGTCCTCACTGCCTCCTGGAACCCATTCAAATGCCCCAGACAATTTGGCCCTCTCTGCTTTCCTGCGCACGCTATCCTCAAAAGCACCTTTTTTCACTTTCGGCGCTGTTTGGAGCAAAAAAGACAAACGTCCAGCTTTTGCTGCCACAGCAAAGGTGCCAGCGGGGAAAGTGATGCTGCTTCTCACTGCCTCCTGGAACCCCTTCAAATGCCCCAGACAATTTGGCCCTCTCTGCTTTCCTGCGCACGCTATCCTCAAATGCACCTTTTTTCACTTTCGGCGCTGTTTGGAGCAAAAAAGACAAACGTCCAGCTTTTGCTGCCACAGCAAAGGTGCCAACGGGGAAAAGTGATGCTGCTTCTCACTGCCTCCTGGAACCCCTTCAAATGCCCCAGACAATTTGGCCCTCTCTGCTTTCCTGCGCACGCTATCCTCAAAAGCACCTTTTTTCACTTTCGGCGCTGTTTGGAGCAAAAAAGACAAACGTCCAGCTTTTGCTGCCACAGCAAAGGTGCCAGCGGGGAAAAGTGATGCTGGTCCTCACTGCCTCCTGGAACCCCTTCAAATGCCCCAGACAATTTGGCCCTCTCTGCTTTCCTGCGCACGCTATCCTCAAAAGCACCTTTTTTCACTTTCGGCGCTGTTTGGAGCAAAAAAGACAAACGTCCAGCTTTTGCTGCCACAGCAAAGGTGCCAGCGGGGAAAAGTGATGCTGGTCCTCACTGCCTCCTGGAACCCATTCAAATGCCCCAGACAATTTGGCCCTCTCTGCTTTCCTGCGCACGCTATCCTCAAATGCACCTTTTTTCACTTTCGGCGCTGTTTGGAGCAAAAAAGACAAACGTCCAGCTTTTGCTGCCACAGCAAAGGTGCCAGCGGGGAAAAGTGATGCTGGTCCTCACTGCCTCCTGGAACCCCTTCAAATGCCACAGACAATTTGGCCCTCTCTGCTTTCCTGCGCACTCTATCCTCAAAAGCACCTTTTTTCACTTTCGGCGCTGTTTGGAGCAAAAAAGACAAACGTCCAGCTTTTGCTGCCACAGCAAAGGTGCCAGCGGGGAAAAGTGATGCTGGTCCTCACTGCCTCCTGGAACCCCTTCAAATGCCCCAGACAATTTGGCCCTCTCTGCTTTCCTGCGCACGCTATCCTCAAAAGCACCTTTTTTCACTTTCGGCGCTGTTTGGAGCAAAAAAGACAAACGTCCAGCTTTTGCTGCCACAGCAAAGGTGCCAACGGGGAAAAGTGATGCTGCTTCTCACTGCCTCCTGGAACCCCTTCAAATGCCCCAGACAATTTGGCCCTCTCTGCTTTCCTGCGCACGCTATCCTCAAAAGCACCTTTTTTCACTTTCGGCGCTGTTTGGAGCAAAAAAGACAAACGTCCAGCTTTTGCTGCCACAGCAAAGGTGCCAGCGGGGAAAAGTGATGCTGCTTCTCACTGCCTCCTGGAACCCCTTCAAATGCCCCAGACAATTTGGCCCTCTCTGCTTTCCTGAAAAGTCTATCCTCAAAAGCACCTTTTTTCACTTTCGGCGCTGTTTGGAGCAAAAAAGACAAACGTCCAGCTTTTGCTGCCACAGCAAAGGTGCCAGCGGGGAAAAGTGATGCTGGTCCTCACTGCCTCCTGGAACCCCTTCAAATGCCCCACACAATTTGGCCCTCTCTGCTTTCCTGCGCACGCTATCCTCAAAAGCACCTTTTTTCACTTTCGGCGCTGTTTGGAGCAAAAAAGACAAACGTCCAGCTTTTGCTGCCACAGCAAAGGTGCCAGCGGGGAAAAGTGATGCTGCTTCTCACTGCCTCCTGGAACCCCTTCAAATGCCCCAGACAATTTGGCCCTCTCTGCTTTCCTGCGCACGCTATCCTCAAATGCACCTTTTTTCACTTTCGGCGCTGTTTGGAGCAAAAAAGACAAACGTCCAGCTTTTGCTGCCACAGCAAAGGTGCCAGCGGGGAAAAGTGATGCTGCTTCTCACTGCCTCCTGGAACCCCTTCAAATGCCCCAGACAATTTGGCCCTCTCTGCTTTCCTGCGCACTCTATCCTCAAAAGCACCTTTTTTCACTTTCGGCGCTGTTTGGAGCAAAAAAGACAAACGTCCAGCTTTTGCTGCCACAGCAAAGGTGCCAGCGGGGAAAAGTGATGCTGCTTCTCACTGCCTCCTGGAACCCCTTCAAATGCCCCAGACAATTTGGCCCTCTCTGCTTTCCTGAAAAGTCTGTCCTCAAAAGCACCTTTTTTCACTTTCGGCGCTGTTTGGAGCAAAAAAGACAAACGTCCAGCTTTTGCTGCCACAGCAAAGGTGCCAGCGGGGAAAAGTGATGCTGCTTCTCACTGCCTCCTGGAACCCCTTCAAATGCCCCAGACAATTTGGCCCTCTCTGCTTTCCTGCGCACGCTATCCTCAAAAGCACCTTTTTTCACTTTCGGCGCTGTTTGGAGCAAAAAAGACAAACGTCCAGCTTTTGCTGCCACAGCAAAGGTGCCAGCGGGGAAAAGTGATGCTGTTTCTCACTGCCTCCTGGAACCCCTTCAAATGCCCCAGACAATTTGGCCCTCTCTGCTTTCCTGCGCACGCTATCCTCAAAAGCACCTTTTTTCACTTTCGGCGCTGTTTGGAGCAAAAAAGACAAACGTCCAGCTTTTGCTGCCACAGCAAAGGTGCCAGCGGGGAAAAGTGATGCTGCTTCTCACTGCCTCCTGGAACCCCTTCAAATGCCCCAGACAATTTGGCCCTCTCTGCTTTCCTGAAAAGTCTATCCTCAAAAGCAGCTTTTTTCACTTTCGGCGCTGTTTGGAGCAAAAAAGACAAACGTCCAGCTTTTGCTGCCACAGCAAAGGTGCCAGCGGGGAAAAGTGATGCTGGTCCTCACTGCCTCCTGGAACCCCTTCAAATGCCCCAGACAATTTGGCCCTCTCTGCTTTCCTGCGCACGCTATCCTCAAAAGCACCTTTTTTCACTTTCGGCGCTGTTTGGAGCAAAAAAGACAAACGTCCAGCTTTTGCTGCCACAGCAAAGGTGCCAGCGGGAAAAGTGATGCTGGTCCTCACTGCCTCCTGGAACCCCTTCAAATGCCCCAGACAATTTGGCCCTCTCTGCTTTCCTGAAAAGTCTATCCTCAAAAGCCCCTTTTTTCACTTTCGGCGCTGTTTGGAGCAAAAAAGACAAACGTCCAGCTTTTGCTGCCACAGCAAAGGTGCCAGCGGGGAAAAGTGATGCTGCTTCTCACTGCCTCCTGGAACCCCTTCAAATGCCCCAGACAATTTGGCCCTCTCTGCTTTCCTGCGCACTCTATCCTCAAAAGCACCTTTTTTCACTTTCGGTGCTGTTTGGAGCAAAAAAGACAAACGTCCAGCTTTTGCTGCCACAGCAAAGGTGCCAGCGGGGAAAAGTGATGCTGCTTCTCACTGCCTCCTGGAACCCCTTCAAATGCCCCAGACAATTTGGCCCTCTCTGCTTTCCTGAAAAGTCTATCCTCAAAAGCACCTTTTTTCACTTTCGGCGCTGTTTGGAGCAAAAAAGACAAACGTCCAGCTTTTGCTGCCACAGCAAAGGTGCCAGCGGGGAAAAGTGATGCTGCTTCTCACTGCCTCCTGGAACCCCTTCAAATGCCCCAGACAATTTGGCCCTCTCTGCTTTCCTGAAAAGTCTATCCTCAAAAGCACCTTTTTTCACTTTCGGCGCTGTTTGGAGCAAAAAAGACAAACGTCCAGCTTTTGCTGCCACAGCAAAGGTGCCAGCGGGGAAAAGTGATGCTGCTTCTCACTGCCTCCTGGAACCCCTTCAAATGCCCCAGACAATTTGGCCCTCTCTGTTTTCCTGCGCACGCTATCCTCAAAAGCACCTTTTTTCACTTTCGGCGCTGTTTGGAGCAAAAAAGACAAACGTCCAGCTTTTGCTGCCACAGCAAAGGTGCCAGCGGGGAAAAGTGATGCTGGTCCTCACTGCCTCCTGGAACCCCTTCAAATGCCCCAGACAATTTGGCCCTCTCTGCTTTCCTGCGCACGCTATCCTCAAAAGCACCTTTTTTCACTTTCGGCGCTGTTTGGAGCAAAAAAGACAAACGTCCAGCTTTTGCTGCCACAGCAAAGGTGCCAGCGGGGAAAAGTGATGCTGGTCCTCACTGCCTCCTGGAACCCCTTCAAATGCCCCAGACAATTTGGCCCTCTCTGCTTTCCTGCGCACGCTATCCTCAAATGCACTTTTTTTCACTTTCGGCGCTGTTTGGAGCAAAAAAGACAAACGTCCAGCTTTTGCTGCCACAGCAAAGGTGCCAGCGGGGAAAAGTGATGCTGGTCCTCACTGCCTCCTGGAACCCCTTCAAATGCCCCAGACAATTTGGCCCTCTCTGCTTTCCTGCGCACGCTATCCTCAAAAGCACCTTTTTCACTTTCGGCGCTGTTTGGAGCAAAAAAGACAAACGTCCAGCTTTTGCTGCCACAGCAAAGGTGCCAGCGGGGAAAAGTGATGCTGCTTCTCACTGCCTCCTGGAACCCCTTCAAATGCCCCAGACAATTTGGCCCTCTCTGCTTTCCTGCGCACGCTATCCTCAAATGCACCTTTTTTCACTTTCGGCGCTGTTTGGAGCAAAAAAGACAAACGTCCAGCTTTTGCTGCCACAGCAAAGGTGCCAGCGGGGAAAAGTGATGCTGGTCCTCACTGCCTCCTGGAAGCCCTTCAAATGCCCCACACAATTTGGCCCTCTCTGCTTTCCTGCGCACTCTATCCTCAAAAGCACCTTTTTTCACTTTCTGCGCCCTCCCGGAGGAAAAAAGACAAACGTCCAGCTTTTGCTGCCACAGCAAAGGTGCCAGCGGGGAAAAGTGATGCTGGTCCTCACTGCCTCCTGGAACCCCTTCAAATGCCCCAGACAATTTGGCCCTCTCTGTTTTCCTGCGCACGCTATCCTCAAAAGCACCTTTTTTCACTTTCGGCGCTGTTTGGAGCAAAAAAGACAAACGTCCAGCTTTTGCTGCCACAGCAAAGGTGCCAACGGGGAAAAGTGATGCTGCTTCTCACTGCCTCCTGGAACCCCTTCAAATGCCCCAGACAATTTGGCCCTCTCTGCTTTCCTGAAAAGTCTATCCTCAAAAGCACCTTTTTCACTTTCGGCGCTGTTTGGAGCAAAAAAAGACAAACGTCCAGCTTTTGCTGCCACAGCAAAGGTGCCAGCGGGGAAAAGTGATGCTGGTCCTCACTGCCTCCTGGAACCCCTTCAAATGCCCCAGACAATTTGGCCCTCTCTGCTTTCCTGCGCACGCTATCCTCAAAAGCACTTTTTTTCACTTTCGGCGCTGTTTGGAGCAAAAAAGACAAAACGTCCAGCTTTTGCTGCCACAGCAAAGGTGCCAGCGGGGAAAAGTGATGCTGGTCCTCACTGCCTCCTGGAACCCCTTCAAATGCCCCAGACAATTTGGCCCTCTCTGCTTTCCTGCGCACGCTATCCTCAAAAGCACTTTTTTCACTTTCGGCGCCCTCCGGAGGAATGAAGACAAACGTCCAGCTTTTGCTGCCACAGCAAAGGTGCCAGCGGGGAAAATGATGCTGGTCCTCACTGCCTCCTGGAACCCCTTCAAATGCCCCAGACAATTTGGCCCTCTCTGCTTTCCTGAAAAGTCTATCCTCAAAAGCACCTTTTTTCACTTTCGGCGCTGTTTGGAGCAAAAAAGACAAACGTCCAGCTTTTGCTGCCACAGCAAAGGTGCCAGCGGGGAAAAGTGATGCTGGTCCTCACTGCCTCCTGGAACCCCTTCAAATGCCCCACAAAATTTGGCCCTCTCTGTTTTCCTGCGCACGCTATCCTCAAAAGCACCTTTTTTCACTTCGGCGCTGTTTGGAGCAAAAAAGACAAACGTCCAGCTTTTGCTGCCACAGCAAAGGTGCCAACGGGGAAAAGTGATGCTGCTTCTCACTGCCTCCTGGAACCCCTTCAAATGCCCAGACAATTTGGCCCTCTCTGCTTTCCTGAAAAGTCTATCCTCAAAAGCACCTTTTTTCACTTTCGGCGCTGTTTGGAGCAAAAAAGACAAACGTCCAGCTTTTGCTGCCACAGCAAAGGTGCCAGCGGGGAAAAGTGATGCTGGTCCTCACTGCCTCCTGGAACCCCTTCAAATGCCCCACAAAATTTGGCCCTCTCTGCTTTCCTGCGCACGCTATCCTCAAAAGCACCTTTTTTCACTTTCGGCGCTGTTTGGAGCAAAAAAGACAAACGTCCAGCTTTTGCTGCCACAGCAAAGGTGCCAGCGGGGAAAAGTGATGCTGCTTCTCACTGCCTCCTGGAACCCCTTCAAATGCCCCAGACAATTTGGCCCTCTCTTGCTTTCCTGCGCACGCTATCCTCAAATGCACCTTTTTTCACTTTCGGCGCTGTTTGGAGCAAAAAAGACAAACGTCCAGCTTTTGCTGCCACAGCAAAGGTGCCAGCGGGGAAAAGTGATGCTGCTTCTCACTGCCTCCTGGAACCCCTTCAAATGCCCCAGACAATTTGGCCCTCTCTGCTTTCCTGCGCACTCTATCCTCAAAAGCACCTTTTTTCACTTTCGGCACTGTTTGGAGCAAAAAAGACAAACGTCCAGCTTTTGCTGCCACAGCAAAGGTGCCAGCGGGGAAAAGTGATGCTGCTTCTCACTGCCTCCTGGAACCCCTTCAAATGCCCCAGACAATTTTGGCCCTCTCTGCTTTCCTGCGCACGCTATCCTCAAATGCACCTTTTTTCACTTTCGGCGCTGTTTGGAGCAAAAAAGACAAACGTCCAGCTTTTGCTGCCACAGCAAAGGTGCCAGCGGGGAAAAGTGATGCTGGTCCTCACTGCCTCCTGGAACCCCTTCAAATGCCCCAGACAATTTGGCCCTCTCTGCTTTCCTGCGCACGCTATCCTCAAAAGCACCTTTTTTCACTTTCGGCGCTGTTTGGAGCAAAAAAGACAAACGTCCAGCTTTTGCTGCCACAGCAAAGGTGCCAGCGGGGAAAAGTGATGCTGCTTCTCACTGCCTCCTGGAACCCCTTCAAATGCCCCAGACAATTGGCCCTCTCTGCTTTCCTGAAAAGTCTATCCTCAAAAGCACCTTTTTTCACTTTCGGCGCTGTTTGGAGCAAAAAAGACAAACGTCCAGCTTTTGCTGCCACAGCAAAGGTGCCAGCGGGGAAAAGTGATGCTGGTCCTCACTGCCTCCTGGAACCCCTTCAAATGCCCCAGACAATTTGGCCCTCTCTGCTTTCCTGCGCACGCTATCCTCAAAAGCACCTTTTTTCACTTTCGGCGCCCTCCGGAAGAATGAAGACAAACGTCCAGCTTTTGCTGCCACAGCAAAGGTGCCAGCGGGGAAAAGTGATGCTGGTCCTCACTGCCTCCTGGAACCCCTTCAAATGCCCCAGACAATTTGGCCCTCTCTGCTTTCCTGAAAAGTCTATCCTCAAAAGCACCTTTTTTCACTTTCGGCGCTGTTTGGAGCAAAAAAGACAAACGTCCAGCTTTTGCTGCCACAGCAAAGGTGCCAGCGGGGAAAAGTGATGCTGCTCTCACTGCCTCCTGGAACCCCTTCAAATGCCCCAGACAATTTGGCCCTCTCTGCTTTCCTGCGCACGCTATCCTCAAATGCACCTTTTTTCACTTTCGGCGCTGTTTGGAGCAAAAAAGACAAACGTCCAGCTTTTGCTGCCACAGCAAAGGTGCCAGCGGGGAAAAGTGATGCTGCTTCTCACTGCCTCCTGGAACCCCTTCAAATGCCCCAGACAATTTGGCCCTCTCTGCTTTCCTGAAAAGTCTATCCTCAAAAGCCCCTTTTTTCACTTTCGGCGCTGTTTGGAGCAAAAAAGACAAACGTCCAGCTTTTGCCTGCCACAGCAAAGGTGCCAGCGGGGAAAAGTGATGCTGCTTCTCACTGCCTCCTGGAACCCCTTCAAATGCCCCAGACAATTTGGCCCTCTCTGCTTTCCTGCGCACGCTATCCTCAAATGCACCTTTTTTCACTTTCGGCGCTGTTTGGAGCAAAAAAGACAAACGTCCAGCTTTTGCTGCCACAGCAAAGGTGCCAGCGGGGAAAAGTGATGCTGCTTCTCACTGCCTCCTGGAACCCCTTCAAATGCCCCAGACAATTTGGCCCTCTCTGCTTTCCTGCGCACTCTATCCTCAAAAGCACCTTTTTTCACTTTCGGCACTGTTTGGAGCAAAAAAGACAAACGTCCAGCTTTTGCTGCCACAGCAAAGGTGCCAGCGGGGAAAAGTGATGCTGCTTCTCACTGCCTCCTGGAACCCCTTCAAATGCCCCAGACAATTTGGCCCTCTCTGCTTTCCTGCGCACGCTATCCTCAAATGCACCTTTTTTCACTTTCGGCGCTGTTTGGAGCAAAAAAGACAAACGTCCAGCTTTTGCTGCCACAGCAAAGGTGCCAGCCGGGGAAAAGTGATGCTGGTCCTCACTGCCTCCTGGAACCCCTTCAAATGCCCCAGAACAATTTGGCCCTCTCTGCTTTCCTGCGCACGCTATCCTCAAAAGCACCTTTTTCACTTTCGGCGCTGTTCAAAAAAGACAAACGTCCAGCTTTTGCTGCCACAGCAAAGGTGCCAGCGGGAAAAGTGATGCTGCTTCTCACTGCCTCCTGGAACCCCTTCAAATGCCCCAGACAATTTGGCCCTCTCTGCTTTCCTGAAAGTCTATCCTCAAAAGCACCTTTTTTCACTTTCGGCGCTGTTTGGAGCAAAAAAGACAAACGTCCAGCTTTTGCTGCCACAGCAAAGGTGCCAGCGGGGAAAAGTGATGCTGGTCCTCACTGCCTCCCTGCCTCCTGGAACCCCTTCAAATGCCCCAGACAATTTGGCCCTCTCTGCTTTCCTGCGCACGCTATCCTCAAAAGCACCTTTTTTCACTTTCGGCGCCCTCCGGAAGAATGAAGACAAACGTCCAGCTTTTGCTGCCACAGCAAAGGTGCCAGCGGGGAAAAGTGATGCTGGTCCTCACTGCCTCCTGGAACCCCTTCAAATGCCCCAGACAATTTGGCCCTCTCTGCTTTCCTGCGCACGCTATCCTCAAAAGCACCTTTTTTCACTTTCGGCGCTGTTTGGAGCAAAAAAGACAAACGTCCAGCTTTTGCTGCCACAGCAAAGGTGCCAGCGGGGAAAAGTGATGCTGCTTCTCACTGCCTCCTGGAACCCCTTCAAATGCCCCAGACAATTTGGCCCTCTCTGCTTTCCTGCGCACGCTATCCTCAAATGCACCTTTTTTCACTTTCGGCGCTGTTTGGAGCAAAAAAGACAAACGTCCAGCTTTTGCTGCCACAGCAAAGGTGCCAGCGGGGAAAAGTGATGCTGCTTCTCACTGCCTCCTGGAACCCCTTCAAATGCCCCAGACAATTTGGCCCTCTCTGCTTTCCTGAAAAGTCTATCCTCAAAAGCCCCTTTTTTCACTTTCGGCGCTGTTTGGAGCAAAAAAGACAAACGTCCAGCTTTTGCTGCCACAGCAAAGGTGCCAGCGGGGAAAAGTGATGCTGCTTCTCACTGCCTCCTGGAACCCCTTCAAATGCCCCAGACAATTTGGCCCTCTCTGCTTTCCTGCGCACTCTATCCTCAAAAGCACCTTTTTTCACTTTCGGTGCTGTTTGGAGCAAAAAAGACAAACGTCCAGCTTTTGCTGCCACAGCAAAGGTGCCAGCGGGGAAAAGTGATGCTGCTTCTCACTGCCTCCTGGAACCCCTTCAAATGCCCCAGACAATTTGGCCCTCTCTGCTTTCCTGAAAAGTCTATCCTCAAAAGCACCTTTTTTCACTTTCGGCGCTGTTTGGAGCAAAAAAGACAAACGTCCAGCTTTTGCTGCCACAGCAAAGGTGCCAGCGGGGAAAAGTGATGCTGCTTCTCACTGCCTCCTGGAACCCCTTCAAATGCCCCAGACAATTTGGCCCTCTCTGCTTTCCTGAAAAGTCTATCCTCAAAAGCACCTTTTTTCACTTTCGGCGCTGTTTGGAGCAAAAAAGACAAACGTCCAGCTTTTGCTGCCACAGCAAAGGTGCCAGCGGGGAAAAGTGATGCTGCTTCTCACTGCCTCCTGGAACCCCTTCAAATGCCCCAGACAATTTGGCCCTCTCTGTTTTCCTGCGCACGCTATCCTCAAAAGCACCTTTTTTCACTTTCGGCGCTGTTTGGAGCAAAAAAGACAAACGTCCAGCTTTTGCTGCCACAGCAAAGGTGCCAGCGGGGAAAAGTGATGCTGGTCCTCACTGCCTCCTGGAACCCCTTCAGATGCCCCAGACAATTTGGCCCTCTCTGCTTTCCTGCGCACGCTATCCTCAAAACCACCTTTTTTCACTTTCGGCGCTGTTTGGAGCAAAAAAGACAAACGTCCAGCTTTTGCTGCCACAGCAAAGGTGCCAGCGGGGAAAAGTGATGCTGGTCCTCACTGCCTCCTGGAACCCCTTCAAATGCCCCAGACAATTTGGCCCTCTCTGCTTTCCTGCGCACGCTATCCTCAAATGCACTTTTTTTCACTTTCGGCGCTGTTTGGAGCAAAAAAGACAAACGTCCAGCTTTTGCTGCCACAGCAAAGGTGCCAGCGGGGAAAAGTGATGCTGGTCCTCACTGCCTCCTGGAACCCCTTCAAATGCCCCAGACAATTTGGCCCTCTCTGCTTTCCTGCGCACGCTATCCTCAAAAGCACCTTTTTTCACTTTCGGCGCCCTCCGGAGGAATGAAGACAAACGTCCAGCTTTTGCTGCCACAGCAAAGGTGCCAGCGGGGAAAATGATGCTGGTCCTCACTGCCTCCTGGAACCCCTTCAAATGCCCCAGACAATTTGGCCCTCTCTGCTTTCCTGAAAAGTCTATCCTCAAAAGCACCTTTTTTCACTTTCGGCGCTGTTTGGAGCAAAAAAGACAAACGTCCAGCTTTTGCTGCCACAGCAGAGGTGCCAGCGGGGAAAAGTGATGCTGGTCCTCACTGCCTCCTGGAACCCCTTCAAATGCCCCAGACAATTTGGCCCTCTCTGCTTTCCTGCGCACGCTATCCTCAAAAGCACCTTTTTTCACTTTCGGCGCTGTTTGGAGCAAAAAAGACAAACGTCCAGCTTTTGCTGCCACAGCAAAGGTGCCAGCGGGGAAAAGTGATGCTGCTTCTCACTGCCTCCTGGAACCCCTTCAAATGCCCCAGACAATTTGGCCCTCTCTGCTTTCCTGCGCACGCTATCCTCAAATGCACCTTTTTTCACTTTCGGCGCTGTTTGGAGCAAAAAAGACAAACGTCCAGCTTTTGCTGCCACAGCAAAGGTGCCAGCGGGGAAAAGTGATGCTGGTCCTCACTGCCTCCTGGAACCCCTTCAAATGCCCCAGACAATTTGGCCCTCTCTGCTTTCCTGCGCACGCTATCCTCAAAAGCACCTTTTTTCACTTTCGGCGCTGTTTGGAGCAAAAAAGACAAACGTCCAGCTTTTGCTGCCACAGCAAAGGTGCCAGCGGGGAAAAGTGATGCTGCTTCTCACTGCCTCCTGGAACCCCTTCAAATGCCCCAGACAATTTGGCCCTCTCTGCTTTCCTGCGCACGCTATCCTCAAATGCACCTTTTTTCACTTTCGGCGCTGTTTGGAGCAAAAAAGACAAACTTCCAGCTTTTGCTGCCACAGCAAAGGTGCCAGCGGGGAAAAGTGATGCTGGTCCTCACTGCCTCCTGGAAGCCCTTCAAATGCCCCACACAATTTGGCCCTCTCTGCTTTCCTGCGCACTCTATCCTCAAAAGCACCTTTTTTCACTTTCTGCGCCCTCCGGAGGAAAAAAGACAAACGTCCAGCTTTTGCTGCCACAGCAAAGGTGCCAGCGGGGAAAAGTGATGCTGGTCCTCACTGCCTCCTGGAACCCCTTCAAATGCCCCAGACAATTTGGCCCTCTCTGTTTTCCTGCGCACGCTATCCTCAAAAGCACCTTTTTTCACTTTCGGCGCTGTTTGGAGCAAAAAAGACAAACGTCCAGCTTTTGCTGCCACAGCAAAGGTGCCAACGGGGAAAAGTGATGCTGCTTCTCACTGCCTCCTGGAACCCCTTCAAATGCCCCAGACAATTTGGCCCTCTCTGCTTTCCTGAAAAGTCTATCCTCAAAAGCACCTTTTTTCACTTTCGGCGCTGTTTGGAGCAAAAAAGACAAACGTCCAGCTTTTGCTGCCACAGCAAAGGTGCCAGCGGGGAAAAGTGATGCTGGTCCTCACTGCCTCCTGGAACCCCTTCAAATGCCCCAGACAATTTGGCCCTCTCTGCTTTCCTGCGCACGCTATCCTCAAAAGCACTTTTTTTCACTTTCGGCGCTGTTTGGAGCAAAAAAGACAAACGTCCAGCTTTTGCTGCCACAGCAAAGGTGCCAGCGGGGAAAAGTGATGCTGGTCCTCACTGCCTCCTGGAACCCCTTCAAATGCCCCAGACAATTTGGCCCTCTCTGCTTTCCTGCGCACGCTATCCTCAAAAGCACCTTTTTTCACTTTCGGCGCCCTCCGGAGGAATGAAGACAAACGTCCAGCTTTTGCTGCCACAGCAAAGGTGCCAGCGGGGAAAATGATGCTGGTCCTCACTGCCTCCTGGAACCCCTTCAAATGCCCCAGACAATTTGGCCCTCTCTGCTTTCCTGAAAAGTCTATCCTCAAAAGCACCTTTTTTCACTTTCGGCGCTGTTTGGAGCAAAAAAGACAAACGTCCAGCTTTTGCTGCCACAGCAAAGGTGCCAGCGGGGAAAAGTGATGCTGGTCCTCACTGCCTCATGGAACCCCTTCAAATGCCCCAGACAATTTGGCCCTCTCTGTTTTCCTGCGCACGCTATCCTCAAAAGCACCTTTTTTCACTTTCGGCGCTGTTTGGAGCAAAAAAGACAAACGTCCAGCTTTTGCTGCCACAGCAAAGGTGCCAACGGGGAAAAGTGATGCTGCTTCTCACTGCCTCCTGGAACCCCTTCAAATGCCCCAGACAATTTGGCCCTCTCTGCTTTCCTGAAAAGTCTATCCTCAAAAGCACCTTTTTTCACTTTCGGCGCTGTTTGGAGCAAAAAAGACAAACGTCCAGCTTTTGCTGCCACAGCAAAGGTGCCAGCGGGGAAAAGTGATGCTGGTCCTCACTGCCTCCTGGAACCCCTTCAAATGCCCCACAAAATTTGGCCCTCTCTGCTTTCCTGCGCACGCTATCCTCAAAAGCACCTTTTTTCACTTTCGGCGCTGTTTGGAGCAAAAAAGACAAACGTCCAGCTTTTGCTGCCACAGCAAAGGTGCCAGCGGGGAAAAGTGATGCTGCTTCTCACTGCCTCCTGGAACCCCTTCAAATGCCCCAGACAATTTGGCCCTCTCTGCTTTCCTGCGCACGCTATCCTCAAATGCACCTTTTTTCACTTTCGGCGCTGTTTGGAGCAAAAAAGACAAACGTCCAGCTTTTGCTGCCACAGCAAAGGTGCCAGCGGGGAAAAGTGATGCTGCTTCTCACTGCCTCCTGGAACCCCTTCAAATGCCCCAGACAATTTGGCCCTCTCTGCTTTCCTGCGCACTCTATCCTCAAAAGCACCTTTTTTCACTTTCGGCACTGTTTGGAGCAAAAAAGACAAACGTCCAGCTTTTGCTGCCACAGCAAAGGTGCCAGCGGGGAAAAGTGATGCTGCTTCTCACTGCCTCCTGGAACCCCTTCAAATGCCCCAGACAATTTGGCCCTCTCTGCTTTCCTGCGCACGCTATCCTCAAATGCACCTTTTTTCACTTTCGGCGCTGTTTGGAGCAAAAAAGACAAACGTCCAGCTTTTGCTGCCACAGCAAAGGTGCCAGCGGGGAAAAGTGATGCTGGTCCTCACTGCCTCCTGGAACCCCTTCAAATGCCCCAGACAATTTGGCCCTCTCTGCTTTCCTGCGCACGCTATCCTCAAAAGCACCTTTTTTCACTTTCGGCGCTGTTTGGAGCAAAAAAGACAAACGTCCAGCTTTTGCTGCCACAGCAAAGGTGCCAGCGGGGAAAAGTGATGCTGCTTCTCACTGCCTCCTGGAACCCCTTCAAATGCCCCAGACAATTTGGCCCTCTCTGCTTTCCTGAAAAGTCTATCCTCAAAAGCAGCTTTTTTCACTTTCGGCGCTGTTTGGAGCAAAAAAGACAAACGTCCAGCTTTTGCTGCCACAGCAAAGGTGCCAGCGGGGAAAAGTGATGCTGGTCCTCACTGCCTCCTGGAACCCCTTCAAATGCCCCAGACAATTTGGCCCTCTCTGCTTTCCTGCGCACGCTATCCTCAAAAGCACCTTTTTTCACTTTCGGCGCCCTCCGGAAGAATGAAGACAAACGTCCAGCTTTTGCTGCCACAGCAAAGGTGCCAGCGGGGAAAAGTGATGCTGGTCCTCACTGCCTCCTGGAACCCCTTCAAATGCCCCAGACAATTTGGCCCTCTCTGCTTTCCTGAAAAGTCTATCCTCAAAAGCACCTTTTTTCACTTTCGGCGCTGTTTGGAGCAAAAAAGACAAACGTCCAGCTTTTGCTGCCACAGCAAAGGTGCCAGCGGGGAAAAGTGATGCTGCTTCTCACTGCCTCCTGGAACCCCTTCAAATGCCCCAGACAATTTGGCCCTCTCTGCTTTCCTGCGCACGCTATCCTCAAATGCACCTTTTTTCACTTTCGGCGCTGTTTGGAGCAAAAAAGACAAACGTCCAGCTTTTGCTGCCACAGCAAAGGTGCCAGCGGGGAAAAGTGATGCTGCTTCTCACTGCCTCCTGGAACCCCTTCAAATGCCCCAGACAATTTGGCCCTCTCTGCTTTCCTGAAAAGTCTATCCTCAAAAGCCCCTTTTTTCACTTTCGGCGCTGTTTGCAGCAAAAAAGACAAACGTCCAGCTTTTGCTGCCACAGCAAAGGTGCCAGCGGGGAAAAGTGATGCTGCTTCTCACTGCCTCCTGGAACCCCTTCAAATGCCCCAGACAATTTGGCCCTCTCTGCTTTCCTGCGCACTCTATCCTCAAAAGCACCTTTTTTCACTTTCGGTGCTGTTTGGAGCAAAAAAGACAAACGTCCAGCTTTTGCTGCCACAGCAAAGGTGCCAGCGGGGAAAAGTGATGCTGCTTCTCACTGCCTCCTGGAACCCCTTCAAATGCCCCAGACAATTTGGCCCTCTCTGCTTTCCTGAAAAGTCTATCCTCAAAAGCACCTTTTTTCACTTTCGGCGCTGTTTGGAGCAAAAAAGACAAACGTCCAGCTTTTGCTGCCACAGCAAAGGTGCCAGCGGGGAAAAGTGATGCTGCTTCTCACTGCCTCCTGGAACCCCTTCAAATGCCCCAGACAATTTGGCCCTCTCTGCTTTCCTGAAAAGTCTATCCTCAAAAGCACCTTTTTTCACTTTCGGCGCTGTTTGGAGCAAAAAAGACAAACGTCCAGCTTTTGCTGCCACAGCAAAGGTGCCAGCGGGGAAAAGTGATGCTGCTTCTCACTGCCTCCTGGAACCCCTTCAAATGCCCCAGACAATTTGGCCCTCTCTGCTTTCCTGAAAAGTCTATCCTCAAAAGCACCTTTTTTTCACTTTCGGCGCTGTTTGGAGCAAAAAGACAAACGTCCAGCTTTTGCTGCCACAGCAAAGGTGCCAGCGGGAAAAGTGATGCTGCTTCTCACTGCCTCCTGGAACCCCTTCAAATGCCCAGACAATTTGGCCCTCTCTGCTTTCCTGCGCACTCTATCCTCAAAAGCACCTTTTTTCACTTTCGGCGCTGTTTGGAGCAAAAAAGACAAACGTCCAGCTTTTGCTGCCACAGCAAAGGTGCCAGCGGGGAAAAGTGATGCTGCTTCTCACTGCCTCCTGGAACACCCTTCAAATGCCCCAGACAATTTGGCCCTCTCTGCTTTCCTGCGCACGCTATCCTCAAAAGCACCTTTTTTCACTTTCGGCGCTGTTTGGAGCAAAAAAGACAAACGTCCAGCTTTTGCTGCCACAGCAAAGGTGCCAGCGGGGAAAAGTGATGCTGCTTCTCACTGCCTCCTGGAACCCCTTCAAATGCCCCAGACAATTTGGCCCTCTCTGCTTTCCCTGAAAAGTCTATCCTCAAAGCACCTTTTTTCACTTTCGGCGCTGTTTGGAGCAAAAAAGACAAACGTCCAGCTTTTGCTGCCACAGCAAAGGTGCCAGCGGGGAAAAGTGATGCTGGTCCTCACTGCCTCCTGGAACCCCTTCAAATGCCCCAGACAATTTGGCCCTCTCTGCTTTTCCTGCGCACGCTATCCTCAAAAGCACCTTTTTTCACTTTCGGCGCCTCCCGGAGGAATGAAGACAAACGTCCAGCTTTTGCTGCCACAGCAAAGGTGCCAGCGGGGAAAAGTGATGCTGGTCCTCACTGCCTCCTGGAACCCCTTCAAATGCCCCAGACCAATTTGGCCCTCTCTGCTTTCCTGAAAAGTCTATCCTCAAAAGCACCTTTTTTCACTTTCGGCGCTGTTTGGAGCAAAAAGACAAACGTCCAGCTTTTGCTGCCACAGCAAAGGTGCCAGCGGGGAAAAGTGATGCTGCTTCTCACTGCCTCCTGGAACCCTTCAAATGCCCAGACAATTTGGCCCTCTCTGCTTTCCTGCGCACTCTATCCTCAAAAGCACCTTTTTTTCACTTTCGGCGCTGTTTGGAGCAAAAAAAGACAAACGTCCAGCTTTTGCTGCCACAGCAAAGGTGCCAGCGGGGAAAAGTGATGCTGCTTCTCACTGCCTCCTGGAACCCCTTCAAATGCCCCAGACAATTTGGCCCTCTCTGCTTTCCTGCGCACGCTATCCTCAAAAGCACCTTTTTTCACTTTCGGCGCTGTTTGGAGCAAAAAGACAAACGTCCAGCTTTTGCTGCCACAGCAAAGGTGCCAGCGGGGAAAAGTGATGCTGCTTCTCACTGCCTCCTGGAACCCCTTCAAATGCCCCAGACAATTTGGCCCTCTCTGCTTTCCTGAAAAAGTCTATCCTCAAAAGCACCTTTTTTCACTTTCCGGCGCTGTTTGGAGCAAAAAAGACAAACGTCCAGCTTTTGCTGCCACAGCAAAGGTGCCAGCGGGGAAAAGTGATGCTGGTCCTCACTGCCTCTGGAACCCCTTCAAATGCCCCAGACAATTTGGCCCTCTCTGCTTTCCTGCGCACGCTATCCTCAAAAGCACCTTTTTCACTTTCGGCGCCCTCCGGAGGAATGAAGACAAACGTCCAGCTTTTGCTGCCACAGCAAAGGTGCCAGCGGGGAAAAGTGATGCTGGTCCTCACTGCCTCCTGGAACCCCTTCAAATGCCCCAGACAATTTGGCCCTCTCTGCTTTCCTGAAAAGTCTATCCTCAAAAGCACCTTTTTTCACTTTCGGCGCTGTTTGGAGCAAAAAAGACAAACGTCCAGCTTTTGCTGCCACAGCAAAGGTGCCAGCGGGGAAAAGTGATGCTGGTCCTCACTGCCTCCTGGAACCCCTTCAAATGCCCCACACAATTTGGCCCTCTCTGCTTTCCTGCGCACGCTATCCTCAAAAGCACCTTTTTTCACTTTCGGCGCTGTTTGGAGCAAAAAAGACAAACGTCCAGCTTTTGCTGCCACAGCAAAGGTGCCAGCGGGGAAAAGTGATGCTGCTTCTCACTGCCTCCTGGAACCCCTTCAAATGCCCCAGACAATTTGGCCCTCTCTGCTTTCCTGAAAAGTCTATCCTCAAAAGCACCTTTTTTCACTTTCGGCGCTGTTTGGAGCAAAAAAGACAAACGTCCAGCTTTTGCTGCCACAGCAAAGGTGCCAGCGGGGAAAAGTGATGCTGGTCCTCACTGCCTCCTGGAACCCCTTCAAATGCCCCAGACAATTTGGCCCTCTCTGCTTTCCTGCGCACGCTATCCTCAAAAGCACCTTTTTTCACTTTCGGCGCCCTCCGGAGGAATGAAGACAAACGTCCAGCTTTTGCTGCCACAGCAAAGGTGCCAGCGGGGAAAAGTGATGCTGGTCCTCACTGCCTCCTGGAACCCCTTCAAATGCCCCAGACAATTTGGCCCTCTCTGCTTTCCTGAAAAGTCTATCCTCAAAAGCACCTTTTTTCACTTTCGGCGCTGTTTGGAGCAAAAAAGACAAACGTCCAGCTTTTGCTGCCACAGCAAAGGTGCCAGCGGGGAAAAGTGATGCTGCTTCTCACTGCCTCCTGGAACCCCTTCAAATGCCCCAGACAATTTGGCCCTCTCTGCTTTCCTGCGCACGCTATCCTCAAATGCACCTTTTTTCACTTTCGGCACTGTTTGGAGCAAAAAAGACAAACTTCCAGCTTTTGCTGCCACAGCAAAGGTGCCAGCGGGGAAAAGTGATGCTGGTCCTCACTGCCTCCTGGAACCCCTTCAAATGCCCCAGACAATTCTGGCCCTCTCTGCTTTCCTGCGCACTCTATCCTCAAAAGCACCTTTTTTCACTTTCGGCGCCCTCCGGAGGAAAAAAGACAAACGTCCAGCTTTTGCTGCCACAGCAAAGGTGCCAGCGGGGAAAAGTGATGCTGGTCCTCACTGCCTCCTGGAACCCCTTCAAATGCCCCAGACAATTTGGCCCTCTCTGTTTTCCTGCGCATGCTATCCTCAAAAGCACCTTTTTTCACTTTCGGCGCTGTTTGGAGCAAAAAAGACAAACGTCCAGCTTTTGCTGCCACAGCAAAGGTGCCAGCGGGGAAAAGTGATGCTGCTTCTCACTGCCTCCTGGAACCCCTTCAAATGCCCCAGACAATTTGGCCCTCTCTGCTTTCCTGCGCACGCTATCCTCAAATGTACCTTTTTTCACTTTCGGCGCCCTCCGGAGGAAAAAAGACAAACGTCCAGCTTTTGCTGCCACAGCAAAGGTGCGAGCGGGGAAAAGTGATGCTGGTCCTCACTGCCTCCTGGAACCCCTTCAAATGCCCCAGACAATTTGGCCCTCTCTGTTTTCCTGCGCACGCTATCCTCAAAAGCACCTTTTTTCACTTTCGGCGCTGTTTGGAGCAAAAAAGACAAACGTCCAGCTTTTGCTGCCACAGCAAAGGTGCCAGCGGGGAAAAGTGATGCTGCTTCTCACTGCCTCCTGGAACCCCTTCAAATGCCCCAGACAATTTGGCCCTCTCTGCTTTCCTGAAAAGTCTATCCTCAAAAGCAGCTTTTTTCACTTTCGGCGCTGTTTGGAGCAAAAAAGACAAACGTCCAGCTTTTGCTGCCACAGCAAAGGTGCCAGCGGGGAAAAGTGATGCTGGTCCTCACTGCCTCCTGGAACCCCTTCAAATGCCCCAGACAATTTGGCCCTCTCTGCTTTCCTGCGCACGCTATCCTCAAAAGCACCTTTTTTCACTTTCGGCGCCCTCCGGAGGAATGAAGACAAACGTCCAGCTTTTGCTGCCACAGCAAAGGTGCCAGCGGGGAAAAGTGATGCTGGTCCTCACTGCCTCCTGGAACCCCTTCAAATGCCCCAGACAATTTGGCCCTCTCTGCTTTCCTGAAAAGTCTATCCTCAAAAGCACCTTTTTTCACTTTCGGCGCTGTTTGGAGCAAAAAAGACAAACGTCCAGCTTTTGCTGCCACAGCAAAGGTGCCAGCGGGGAAAAGTGATGCTGCTTCTCACTGCCTCCTGGAACCCCTTCAAATGCCCCAGACAATTTGGCCCTCTCTGCTTTCCTGCGCACGCTATCCTCAAATGCACCTTTTTTCACTTTCGGCACTGTTTGGAGCAAAAAAGACAAACTTCCAGCTTTTGCTGCCACAGCAAAGGTGCCAGCGGGGAAAAGTGATGCTGGTCCTCACTGCCTCCTGGAACCCCTTCAAATGCCCCAGACAATTTGGCCCTCTCTGCTTTCCTGCGCACTCTATCCTCAAAAGCACCTTTTTTCACTTTCGGCGCCCTCCGGAGGAAAAAAGACAAACGTCCAGCTTTTGCTGCCACAGCAAAGGTGCCAGCGGGGAAAAGTGATGCTGGTCCTCACTGCCTCCTGGAACCCCTTCAAATGCCCCAGACAATTTGGCCCTCTCTGTTTTCCTGCGCACGCTATCCTCAAAAGCACCTTTTTTCACTTTCGGCGCTGTTTGGAGCAAAAAAGACAAACGTCCAGCTTTTGCTGCCACAGCAAAGGTGCCAGCGGGGAAAAGTGATGCTGGTCCTCACTGCCTCCTGGAACCCCTTCAAATGCCCCAGACAATTTGGCCCTCTCTGCTTTCCTGCGCACTCTATCCTCAAAAGCACCTTTTTTCACTTTCGGCGCCCTCCGGAGGAAAAAAGACAAACGTCCAGCTTTTGCTGCCACAGCAAAGGTGCCAGCGGGGAAAAGTGATGCTGGTCCTCACTGCCTCCTGGAACCCCTTCAAATGCCCCAGACAATTTGGCCCTCTCTGTTTTCCTGCGCACGCTATCCTCAAAAGCACCTTTTTTCACTTTCGGTGCTGTTTGGAGCAAAAAAGACAAACGTCCAGCTTTTGCTGCCACAGCAAAGGTGCCAGCGGGGAAAAGTGATGCTGGTCCTCACTGCCTCCTGGAACCCCTTCAAATGCCCCAGACAATTTGGCCCTCTCTGCTTTCCTGCGCACGCTATCCTCAAAAGCACCTTTTTTCACTTTCGGCGCTGTTTGGAGCAAAAAAGACAAACGTCCAGCTTTTGCTGCCACAGCAAAGGTGCCAGCGGGGAAAAGTGATGCTGGTCCTCACTGCCTCCTGGAACCCCTTCAAATGCCCCAGACAATTTGGCCCTCTCTGCTTTCCTGCGCACGCTATCCTCAAAAGCACCTTTTTTCACTTTCGGCGCCCTCCGGAGGATTGAAGACAAACGTCCAGCTTTTGCTGCCACAGCAAAGGTGCCAGCGGGGAAAAGTGATGCTGGTCCTCACTGCCTCCTGGAACCCCTTCAAATGCCCCAGACAATTTGGCCCTCTCTGCTTTCCTGAAAAGTCTATCCTCAAAAGCACCTTTTTTCACTTTCGGCGCTGTTTGGAGCAAAAAAGACAAACGTCCAGCTTTTGCTGCCACAGCAAAGGTGCCAGCGGGGAAAAGTGATGCTGCTTCTCACTGCCTCCTGGAACCCCTTCAAATGCCCCAGACAATTTCGCCCTCTCTGGTTTCCTGCGCACGCTATCCTCAAATGCACCTTTTTTCACTTTCGGCGCTGTTTGGAGCAAAAAAGACAAACGTCCAGCTTTTGCTGCCACAGCAAAGGTGCCAGCGGGGAAAAGTGATGCTGGTCCTCACTGCCTCCTGGAACCCCTTCAAATGCCCCAGACAATTTGGCCCTCTCTGCTTTCCTGCGCACTCTATCCTCAAAAGCACCTTTTTTCACTTTCGGCGCCCTCCGGAGGAAAAAAGACAAACGTCCAGCTTTTGCTGCCACAGCAAAGGTGCCAGCGGGGAAAAGTGATGCTGGTCCTCACTGCCTCCTGGAACCCCTTCAAATGCCCCAGACAATTTGGCCCTCTCTGTTTTCCTGCGCACGCTATCCTCAAAAGCACCTTTTTTCACTTTCGGCGCTGTTTGGAGCTAAAAAGACAAACGTCCAGCTTTTGCTGCCACAGCAAAGGTGCCAGCGGGGAAAAGTGATGCTGCTTCTCACTGCCTCCTGGAACCCCTTCAAATGCCCCAGACAATTTGGCCCTCTCTGCTTTCCTGCGCACGCTATCCTCAAAAGCACCTTTTTTCACTTTCGGCGCTGTTTGGAGCAAAAAAGACAAACGTCCAGCTTTTGCTGCCACAGCAAAGGTGCCAGCGGGGAAAAGTGATGCTGGTCCTCACTGCCTCCTGGAACCCCTTCAAATGCCCCAGACAATTTGGCCCTCTCTGCTTTCCTGCGCACGCTATCCTCAAAAGCACCTTTTTTCACTTTCGGCGCCCTCCGGAGGAATGAAGACAAACGTCCAGCTTTTGCTGCCACAGCAAAGGTGCCAGCGGGGAAAAGTGATGCTGCTTCTCACTGCCTCCTGGAACCCCTTCAAATGCCCCAGACAATTTGGCCCTCTCTGCTTTCCTGAAAAGTCTATCCTCAAAAGCACCTTTTTTCACTTTCGGCGCTGTTTGGAGCAAAAAAGACAAACGTCCAGCTTTTGCTGCCACAGCAAAGGTGCCAGCGGGGAAAAGTGATGCTGGTCCTCACTGCCTCCTGGAACCCCTTCAAATGCCCCAGACAATTTGGCCCTCTCTGCTTTCCTGCGCACGCTATCCTCAAAAGCACCTTTTTTCACTTTCGGCGCCCTCCGGAGGAATGAAGACAAACGTCCAGCTTTTGCTGCCACAGCAAAGGTGCCAGCGGGGAAAAGTGATGCTGGTCCTCACTGCCTCCTGGAACCCCTTCAAATGCCCCAGACAATTTGGCCCTCTCTGCTTTCCTGAAAAGTCTATCCTCAAAAGCACCTTTTTTCACTTTCGGCGCTGTTTGGAGCAAAAAAGACAAACGTCCAGCTTTTGCTGCCACAGCAAAGGTGCCAGCGGGGAAAAGTGATGCTGCTTCTCACTGCCTCCTGGAACCCCTTCAAATGCCCCAGACAATTTGGCCCTCTCTGCTTTCCTGCGCACGCTATCCTCAAATGCACCTTTTTTCACTTTCGGCACTGTTGGAGCAAAAAAGACAAACTTCCAGCTTTTGCTGCCACAGCAAAGGTGCCAGCGGGGAAAAGTGATGCTGGTCCTCACTGCCTCCTGGAACCCCTTCAAATGCCCCAGACAATTTGGCCCTCTCTGCTTTCCTGCGCACTCTATCCTCAAAAGCACCTTTTTTCACTTTCGGCGCCCTCCGGAGGAAAAAAGACAAACGTCCAGCTTTTGCTGCCACAGCAAAGGTGCCAGCGGGGAAAAGTGATGCTGGTCCTCACTGCCTCCTGGAACCCCTTCAAATGCCCCAGACAATTTGGCCCTCTCTGTTTTCCTGCGCACGCTATCCTCAAAAGCACCTTTTTTCACTTTCGGCGCTGTTTGGAGCAAAAAAGACAAACGTCCAGCTTTTGCTGCCACAGCAAAGGTGCCAGCGGGGAAAAGTGATGCTGCTTCTCACTGCCTCCTGGAACCCCTTCAAATGCCCCAGACAATTTGGCCCTCTCTGCTTTCCTGCGCACGCTATCCTCAAATGTACCTTTTTTCACTTTCGGCGCCCTCCGGAGGAAAAAAGACAAACGTCCAGCTTTTGCTGCCACAGCAAAGGTGCGAGCGGGGAAAAGTGATGCTGGTCCTCACTGCCTCCTGGAACCCCTTCAAATGCCCCAGACAATTTGGCCCTCTCTGTTTTCCTGCGCACGCTATCCTCAAAAGCACCTTTTTTCACTTTTCGCGCTGTTTGGAGCAAAAAAGACAAACGTCCAGCTTTTGCTGCCACAGCAAGGTGCCAGCGGGGAAAAGTGATGCTGCTTCTCACTGCCTCCTGGAACCCCTTCAAATGCCCCAGACAATTTGGCCCTCTCTGCTTTCCTGAAAAGTCTATCCTCAAAAGCAGCTTTTTTCACTTTCGGCGCTGTTTGGAGCAAAAAAGACAAACGTCCAGCTTTGCTGCCACAGCAAAGGTGCCAGCGGGAAAAGTGATGCTGGTCCTCACTGCCTCCTGGAACCCCTTCAAATGCCCCAGACAATTTGGCCCTCTCTGCTTTCCTGCGCACGCTATCCTCAAAAGCACCTTTTTTCACTTTCGGCGCCCTCCGGAGGAATGAAGACAAACGTCCAGCTTTTGCTGCCACAGCAAAGGTGCCAGCGGGGAAAAGTGATGCTGGTCCTCACTGCCTCCTGGAACCCCTTCAAATGCCCCAGACAATTTGGCCCTCTCTGCTTTCCTGAAAAGTCTATCCTCAAAAGCACCTTTTTTCACTTTCGGCGCTGTTTGGAGCAAAAAAGACAAACGTCCAGCTTTTGCTGCCACAGCAAAGGTGCCAGCGGGGAAAAGTGATGCTGCTTCTCACTGCCTCCTGGAACCCCTTCAAATGCCCCAGACAATTTGGCCCTCTCTGCTTTCCTGCGCACGCTATCCTCAAATGCACCTTTTTTCACTTTCGGCACTGTTTGGAGCAAAAAAGACAAACTTCCAGCTTTTGCTGCCACAGCAAAGGTGCCAGCGGGGAAAAGTGATGCTGGTCCTCACTGCCTCCTGGAACCCCTTCAAATGCCCCAGACAATTTGGCCCTCTCTGCTTTCCTGCGCACTCTATCCTCAAAAGCACCTTTTTTCACTTTCGGCGCCCTCCGGAGGAAAAAAGACAAACGTCCAGCTTTTGCTGCCACAGCAAAGGTGCCAGCGGGGAAAAGTGATGCTGGTCCTCACTGCCTCCTGGAACCCCTTCAAATGCCCCAGACAATTTGGCCCTCTCTGTTTTCCTGCGCACGCTATCCTCAAAAGCACCTTTTTTCACTTTCGGCGCTGTTTGGAGCAAAAAAGACAAACGTCCAGCTTTTGCTGCCACAGCAAAGGTGCCAGCGGGGAAAAGTGATGCTGGTCCTCACTGCCTCCTGGAACCCCTTCAAATGCCCCAGACAATTTGGCCCTCTCTGCTTTCCTGCGCACTCTATCCTCAAAAGCACCTTTTTTCACTTTCGGCGCCCTCCGGAGGAAAAAAGACAAACGTCCAGCTTTTGCTGCCACAGCAAAGGTGCCAGCGGGGAAAAGTGATGCTGGTCCTCACTGCCTCCTGGAACCCCTTCAAATGCCCCAGACAATTTGGCCCTCTCTGTTTTCCTGCGCACGCTATCTATCCTCAAAAGCACCTTTTTTCACTTTCGGTGCTGTTTGGAGCAAAAAAGACAAACGTCCAGCTTTTGCTGCCACAGCAAAGGTGCCAGCGGGGAAAAGTGATGCTGGTCCTCACTGCCTCCTGGAACCCCTTCAAATGCCCCAGACAATTTGGCCCTCTCTGCTTTCCTGCGCACGCTATCCTCAAAAGCACCTTTTTTCACTTTCGGCGCTGTTTGGAGCAAAAAAGACAAACGTCCAGCTTTTGCTGCCACAGCAAAGGTGCCAGCGGGGAAAAGTGATGCTGGTCCTCACTGCCTCCTGGAACCCCTTCAAATGCCCCAGACAATTTGGCCCTCTCTGCTTTCCTGCGCACGCTATCCTCAAAAGCACCTTTTTTCACTTTCGGCGCCCTCCGGAGGATTGAAGACAAACGTCCAGCTTTTGCTGCCACAGCAAAGGTGCCAGCGGGGAAAAGTGATGCTGGTCCTCACTGCCTCCTGGAACCCCTTCAAATGCCCCAGACAATTTGGCCCTCTCTGCTTTCCTGAAAAGTCTATCCTCAAAAGCACCTTTTTTCACTTTCGGCGCTGTTTGGAGCAAAAAAGACAAACGTCCAGCTTTTGCTGCCACAGCAAAGGTGCCAGCGGGGAAAAGTGATGCTGCTTCTCACTGCCTCCTGGAACCCCTTCAAATGCCCCAGACAATTTCGCCCTCTCTGGTTTCCTGCGCACGCTATCCTCAAATGCACCTTTTTTCACTTTCGGCGCTGTTTGGAGCAAAAAAGACAAACGTCCAGCTTTTGCTGCCACAGCAAAGGTGCCAGCGGGGAAAAGTGATGCTGGTCCTCACTGCCTCCTGGAACCCCTTCAAATGCCCCAGACAATTTGGCCCTCTCTGCTTTCCTGCGCACTCTATCCTCAAAAGCACCTTTTTTCACTTTCGGCGCCCTCCGGAGGAAAAAAGACAAACGTCCAGCTTTTGCTGCCACAGCAAAGGTGCCAGCGGGGAAAAGTGATGCTGGTCCTCACTGCCTCCTGGAACCCCTTCAAATGCCCCAGACAATTTGGCCCTCTCTGTTTTCCTGCGCACGCTATCCTCAAAAGCACCTTTTTTCACTTTCGGCGCTGTTTGGAGCTAAAAAGACAAACGTCCAGCTTTTGCTGCCACAGCAAAGGTGCCAGCGGGGAAAAGTGATGCTGCTTCTCACTGCCTCCTGGAACCCCTTCAAATGCCCCAGACAATTTGGCCCTCTCTGCTTTCCTGCGCACGCTATCCTCAAAAGCACCTTTTTTCACTTTCGGCGCTGTTTGGAGCAAAAAAGACAAACGTCCAGCTTTTGCTGCCACAGCAAAGGTGCCAGCGGGGAAAAGTGATGCTGGTCCTCACTGCCTCCTGGAACCCCTTCAAATGCCCCAGACAATTTGGCCCTCTCTGCTTTCCTGCGCACTCTATCCTCAAAAGCACCTTTTTTCACTTTCGGCGCCCTCCGGAGGAATGAAGACAAACGTCCAGCTTTTGCTGCCACAGCAAAGGTGCCAGCGGGGAAAAGTGATGCTGGTCCTCACTGCCTCCTGGAACCCCTTCAAATGCCCCAGACAATTTGGCCCTCTCTGCTTTCCTGAAAAGTCTATCCTCAAAAGCACCTTTTTTCACTTTCGGCGCTGTTTGGAGCAAAAAAGACAAACGTCCAGCTTTTGCTGCCACAGCAAAGGTGCCAGCGGGGAAAAGTGATGCTGCTTCTCACTGCCTCCTGGAACCCCTTCAAATGCCCCACACAATTTGGCCCTCTCTGCTTTCCTGCGCACGCTATCCTCAAATGCACCTTTTTTCACTTTCGGCGCTGTTTGGAGCAAAAAAGACAAACGTCCAGCTTTTGCTGCCACAGCAAAGGTGCCAGCGGGGAAAAGTGATGCTGGTCCTCACTGCCTCCTGGAACCCCTTCAAATGCCCCAGACAATTTGGCCCTCTCTGCTTTCCTGCGCACGCTATCCTCAAAAGCACCTTTTTTCACTTTCGGCGCTGTTTGGAGCAAAAAAGACAAACGTCCAGCTTTTGCTGCCACAGCAAAGGTGCCAGCGGGGAAAAGTGATGCTGGTCCTCACTGCCTCCTGGAACCCCTTCAAATGCCCCAGACAATTTGGCCCTCTCTGCTTTCCTGCGCATGCTATCCTCAAAAGCACCTTTTTTCACTTTCGGCGCCCTCCGGAGGAATGAAGACAAACGTCCAGCTTTTGCTGCCACAGCAAAGGTGCCAGCGGGGAAAAGTGATGTTGGTCCTCACTGCCTCCTGGAACCCCTTCAAATGCCCCAGACAATTTGGCCCTCTCTGCTTTCCTGAAAAGTCTATCCTCAAAAGCACCTTTTTTCACTTTCGGCGCTGTTTGGAGCAAAAAAGACAAACGTCCAGCTTTTGCTGCCACAGCAAAGGTGCCAGCGGGGAAAAGTGATGCTGCTTCTCACTGCCTCCTGGAACCCCTTCAAATGCCCCAGACAATTTGGCCCTCTCTGGTTTCCTGCGCACGCTATCCTCAAATGCACCTTTTTTCACTTTCGGCGCTGTTTGGAGCAAAAAAGACAAACGTCCAGCTTTTGCTGCCACAGCAAAGGTGCCAGCGGGGAAAAGTGATGCTGGTCCTCACTGCCTCCTGGAACCCCTTCAAATGCCCCAGACAATTTGGCCCTCTCTGCTTTCCTGCGCACTCTATCCTCAAAAGCACCTTTTTTCACTTTCGGCGCCCTCCGGAGGAAAAAAGACAAACGTCCAGCTTTTGCTGCCACAGCAAAGGTGCCAGCGGGGAAAAGTGATGCTGGTCCTCACTGCCTCCTGGAACCCCTTCAAATGCCCCAGACAATTTGGCCCTCTCTGCTTTCCTGCGCACGCTATCCTCAAAAGCACCTTTTTTCACTTTCGGTGCTGTTTGGAGCAAAAAAGACAAACGTCCAGCTTTTGCTGCCACAGCAAAGGTGCCAGCGGGGAAAAGTGATGCTGGTCCTCACTGCCTCCTGGAACCCCTTCAAATGCCCCAGACAATTTGGCCCTCTCTGCTTTCCTGCGCACGCTATCCTCAAAAGCACCTTTTTTCACTTTCGGCGCTGTTTGGAGCAAAAAAGACAAACGTCCAGCTTTTGCTGCCACAGCAAAGGTGCCAGCGGGGAAAAGTGATGCTGGTCCTCACTGCCTCCTGGAACCCCTTCAAATGCCCCAGACAATTTGGCCCTCTCTGCTTTCCTGCGCACGCTATCCTCAAAAGCACCTTTTTTCACTTTCGGCGCCCTCCGGAGGAATGAAGACAAACGTCCAGCTTTTGCTGCCACAGCAAAGGTGCCAGCGGGGAAAAGTGATGCTGGTCCTCACTGCCTCCTGGAACCCCTTCAAATGCCCCAGACAATTTGGCCCTCTCTGCTTTCCTGCGCACGCTATCCTCAAATGCACCTTTTTTCACTTTCGGCGCTGTTTGGAGCAAAAAAGACAAACGTCCAGCTTTTGCTGCCACAGCAAAGGTGCCAGCGGGGAAAAGTGATGCTGGTCCTCACTGCCTCCTGGAACCCCTTCAAATGCCCCAGACAATTTGGCCCTCTCTGCTTTCCTGCGCACGCTATCCTCAAAAGCACCTTTTTTCACTTTCGGCGCTGTTTGGAGCAAAAAAGACAAACGTCCAGCTTTTGCTGCCACAGCAAAGGTGCCAGCGGGGAAAAGTGATGCTGGTCCTCACTGCCTCCTGGAACCCCTTCAAATGCCCCAGACAATTTGGCCCTCTCTGCTTTCCTGCGCACGCTATCCTCAAATGCACCTTTTTTCACTTTCGGCGCTGTTTGGAGCAAAAAAGACAAACGTCCAGCTTTTGCTGCCACAGCAAAGGTGCCAGCGGGGAAAAGTGATGCTGGTCCTCACTGCCTCCTGGAAGCCCTTCAAATGCCCCAGACAATTTGGCCCTCTCTGCTTTCCTGCGCACTCTATCCTCAAAAGCACCTTTTTTCACTTTCGGCGCTGTTTGGAGCAAAAAAGACAAACGTCCAGCTTTTGCTGCCACAGCAAAGGTGCCAGCGGGGAAAAGTGATGCTGGTCCTCACTGCCTCCTGGAACCCCTTCAAATGCCCCAGACAATTTCGCCCTCTCTGTTTTCCTGCGCACGCTATCCTCAAAAGCACCTTTTTTCACTTTCGGTGCTGTTTGGAGCAAAAAAGACAAACGTCCAGCTTTTGCTGCCACAGCAAAGGTGCCAGCGGGGAAAAGTGATGCTGGTCCTCACTGCCTCCTGGAACCCCTTCAAATGCCCCAGACAATTTGGCCCTCTCTGCTTTCCTGCGCACGCTATCCTCAAAAGCACCTTTTTTCACTTTCGGCGCTGTTTGGAGCAAAAAAGACAAACGTCCAGCTTTTGCTGCCACAGCAAAGGTGCCAGCGGGGAAAAGTGATGCTGGTCCTCACTGCCTCCTGGAACCCCTTCAAATGCCCCAGACAATTTGGCCCTCTCTGCTTTCCTGCGCACGCTATCCTCAAATGCACCTTTTTTCACTTTCGGCGCTGTTTGGAGCAAAAAAGACAAACGTCCAGCTTTTGCTGCCACAGCAAAGGTGCCAGCGGGGAAAAGTGATGCTGGTCCTCACTGCCTCCTGGAAGCCCTTCAAATGCCCCAGACAATTTGGCCCTCTCTGCTTTCCTGCGCACTCTATCCTCAAAAGCACCTTTTTTCACTTTCGGCGCTGTTTGGAGCAAAAAAGACAAACGTCCAGCTTTTGCTGCCACAGCAAAGGTGCCAGCGGGGAAAAGTGATGCTGCTTCTCACTGCCTCCTGGAACCCCTTCAAATGCCCCAGACAATTTAGCCCTCTCTGCTTTCCTGCGCACGCTATCCTCAAAAGCACCTTTTTTCACTTTCGGCGCTGTTTGGAGCAAAAAAGACAAACGTCCAGCTTTTGCTGCCACAGCAAAGGTGCCAGCGGGGAAAAGTGATGCTGGTCCTCACTGCCTCCTGGAACCCCTTCAAATGCCCCAGACAATTTGGCCCTCTCTGCTTTCCTGCGCACGCTATCCTCAAAAGCACCTTTTTTCACTTTCGGCGCTGTTTGGAGCAAAAAAGACAAACGTCCAGCTTTTGCTGCCACAGCAAAGGTGCCAGCGGGGAAAAGTGATGCTGGTCCTCACTGCCTCCTGGAACCCCTTCAAATGCCCCAGACAATTTGGCCCTCTCTGCTTTCCTGCGCACGCTATCCTCAAAAGCACCTTTTTTCACTTTCGGCGCCCTCCGGAGGAATGAAGACAAACGTCCAGCTTTTGCTGCCACAGCAAAGGTGCCAGCGGGGAAAAGTGATGCTGGTCCTCACTGCCTCCTGGAACCCCTTCAAATGCCCCAGACAATTTGGCCCTCTCTGCTTTCCTGAAAAGTCTATCCTCAAAAGCACCTTTTTTCACTTTCGGCGCTGTTTGGAGCAAAAAAGACAAACGTCCAGCTTTTGCTGCCACAGCAAAGGTGCCAGCGGGGAAAAGTGATGCTGCTTCTCACTGCCTCCTGGAACCCCTTCAAATGCCCCAGACAATTTCGCCCTCTCTGGTTTCCTGCGCACGCTATCCTCAAATGCACCTTTTTTCACTTTCGGCGCTGTTTGGAGCAAAAAAGACAAACTTCCAGCTTTTGCTGCCACAGCAAAGGTGCCAGCGGGGAAAAGTGATGCTGGTCCTCACTGCCTCCTGGAACCCCTTCAAATGCCCCAGACAATTTGGCCCTCTCTGCTTTCCTGCGCACTCTATCCTCAAAAGCACCTTTTTTCACTTTCGGCGCTGTTTGGAGCAAAAAAGACAAACGTCCAGCTTTTGCTGCCACAGCAAAGGTGCCAGCGGGGAAAAGTGATGCTGGTCCTCACTGCCTCCTGGAACCCCTTCAAATGCCCCAGACAATTTGGCCCTCTCTGGTTTCCTGCGCACGCTATCCTCAAAAGCACCTTTTTTCACTTTCGGCGCTGTTTGGAGCAAAAAAGACAAACGTCCAGCTTTTGCTGCCACAGCAAAGGTGCCAGCGGGGAAAAGTGATGCTGCTTCTCACTGCCTCCTGGAACCCCTTCAAATGCCCCAGACAATTTGGCCCTCTCTGCTTTCCTGCGCACGCTATCCTCAAAAGCACCTTTTTTCACTTTCGGCGCTGTTTGGAGCAAAAAAGACAAACGTCCAGCTTTTGCTGCCACAGCAAAGGTGCCAGCGGGGAAAAGTGATGCTGGTCCTCACTGCCTCCTGGAACCCCTTCAAATGCCCCAGACAATTTGGCCCTCTCTGCTTTCCTGCGCACGCTATCCTCAAAAGCACCTTTTTTCACTTTCGGCGCCCTCCGGAGGAATGAAGACAAACGTCCAGCTTTTGCTGCCACAGCAAAGGTGCCAGCGGGGAAAAGTGATGCTGGTCCTCACTGCCTCCTGGAACCCCTTCAAATGCCCCAGACAATTTGGCCCTCTCTGGTTTCCTGCGCACGCTATCCTCAAAAGCACCTTTTTTCACTTTCGGCGCTGTTTGGAGCAAAAAAGACAAACGTCCAGCTTTTGCTGCCACAGCAAAGGTGCCAGCGGGGAAAAGTGATGCTGCTTCTCACTGCCTCCTGGAACCCCTTCAAATGCCCCAGACAATTTGGCCCTCTCTGGTTTCCTGCGCACGCTATCCTCAAATGCACCTTTTTTCACTTTCGGCGCTGTTTGGAGCAAAAAAGACAAACGTCCAGCTTTTGCTGCCACAGCAAAGGTGCCAGCGGGGAAAAGTGATGCTGGTCCTCACTGCCTCCTGGAACCCCTTCAAATGCCCCAGACAATTTGGCCCTCTCTGCTTTCCTGCGCACGCTATCCTCAAAAGCACCTTTTTTCACTTTCGGCGCTGTTTGGAGCAAAAAAGACAAACGTCCAGCTTTTGCTGCCACAGCAAAGGTGCCAGCGGGGAAAAGTGATGCTGGTCCTCACTGCCTCCTGGAACCCCTTCAAATGCCCCAGACAATTTGGCCCTCTCTGCTTTCCTGCGCACGCTATCCTCAAAAGCACCTTTTTTCACTTTCGGCGCTGTTTGGAGCAAAAAAGACAAACGTCCAGCTTTTGCTGCCACAGCAAAGGTGCCAGCGGGGAAAAGTGATGCTGGTCCTCACTGCCTCCTGGAACCCCTTCAAATGCCCCAGACAATTTGGCCCTCTCTGCTTTCCTGAAAAGTCTATCCTCAAAAGCACCTTTTTTCACTTTCGGCGCTGTTTGGAGCAAAAAAGACAAACGTCCAGCTTTTGCTGCCACAGCAAAGGTGCCAGCGGGGAAAAGTGATGCTGCTTCTCACTGCCTCCTGGAACCCCTTCAAATGCCCCAGACAATTTGGCCCTCTCTGCTTTCCTGCGCACGCTATCCTCAAATGCACCTTTTTTCACTTTCGGCGCTGTTTGGAGCAAAAAAGACAAACTTCCAGCTTTTGCTGCCACAGCAAAGGTGCCAGCGGGGAAAAGTGATGCTGGTCCTCACTGCCTCCTGGAACCCCTTCAAATGCCCCAGACAATTTGGCCCTCTCTGCTTTCCTGCGCACTCTATCCTCAAAAGCACCTTTTTTCACTTTCGGCGCCCTCCGGAGGAAAAAAGACAAACGTCCAGCTTTTGCTGCCACAGCAAAGGTGCCAGCGGGGAAAAGTGATGCTGGTCCTCACTGCCTCCTGGAACCCCTTCAAATGCCCCAGACAATTTGGCCCTCTCTGCTTTCCTGCGCACGCTATCCTCAAAAGCACCTTTTTTCACTTTCGGCGCTGTTTGGAGCAAAAAAGACAAACGTCCAGCTTTTGCTGCCACAGCAAAGGTGCCAGCGGGGAAAAGTGATGCTGCTTCTCACTGCCTCCTGGAACCCCTTCAAATGCCCCAGACAATTTGGCCCTCTCTGCTTTCCTGCGCACGCTATCCTGAAAAGCACCTTTTTTCACTTTCGGCGCTGTTTGGAGCAAAAAAGACAAACGTCCAGCTTTTGCTGCCACAGCAAAGGTGCCAGCGGGGAAAAGTGATGCTGGTCCTCACTGCCTCCTGGAACCCCTTCAAATGCCCCAGACAATTTGGCCTTCTCTGCTTTCCTGCGCACGCTATCCTCAAAAGCACCTTTTTTCACTTTCGGCGCCCTCCGGAGGAATGAAGACAAACGTCCAGCTTTTGCTGCCACAGCAAAGGTGCCAGCGGGGAAAAGTGATGCTGGTCCTCACTGCCTCCTGGAACCCCTTCAAATGCCCCAGACAATTTGGCCCTCTCTGCTTTCCTGAAAAGTCTATCCTCAAAAGCACCTTTTTTCACTTTCGGCGCTGTTTGGAGCAAAAAAGACAAACGTCCAGCTTTTGCTGCCACAGCAAAGGTGCCAGCGGGGAAAAGTGATGCTGCTTCTCACTGCCTCCTGGAACCCCTTCAAATGCCCCAGACAATTTGGCCCTCTCTGCTTTCCTGCGCACGCTATCCTCAAAAGCACCTTTTTTCACTTTCGGCGCTGTTTGGAGCAAAAAAGACAAACGTCCAGCTTTTGCTGCCACAGCAAAGGTGCCAGCGGGGAAAAGTGATGCTGGTCCTCACTGCCTCCTGGAACCCCTTCAAATGCCCCAGACAATTTGGCCCTCTCTGCTTTCCTGCGCACGCTATCCTCAAAAGCACCTTTTTTCACTTTCGGCGCTGTTTGGAGCAAAAAAGACAAACGTCCAGCTTTTGCTGCCACAGCAAAGGTGCCAGCGGGGAAAAGTGATGCTGGTCCTCACTGCCTCCTGGAACCCCTTCAAATGCCCCAGACAATTTGGCCCTCTCTGCTTTCCTGAAAAGTCTATCCTCAAAAGCACCTTTTTTCACTTTCGGCGCTGTTTGGAGCAAAAAAGACAAACGTCCAGCTTTTGCTGCCACAGCAAAGGTGCCAGCGGGGAAAAGTGATGCTGCTTCTCACTGCCTCCTGGAACCCCTTCAAATGCCCCAGACAATTTGGCCCTCTCTGGTTTCCTGCGCACGCTATCCTCAAATGCACCTTTTTTCACTTTCGGCGCTGTTTGGAGCAAAAAAGACAAACTTCCAGCTTTTGCTGCCACAGCAAAGGTGCCAGCGGGGAAAAGTGATGCTGGTCCTCACTGCCTCCTGGAACCCCTTCAAATGCCCCAGACAATTTGGCCCTCTCTGCTTTCCTGCGCACTCTATCCTCAAAAGCACCTTTTTTCACTTTCGGCGCCCTCCGGAGGAAAAAAGACAAACGTCCAGCTTTTGCTGCCACAGCAAAGGTGCCAGCGGGGAAAAGTGATGCTGGTCCTCACTGCCTCCTGGAACCCCTTCAAATGCCCCAGACAATTTGGCCCTCTCTGCTTTCCTGCGCACGCTATCCTCAAAAGCACCTTTTTTCACTTTCGGCGCTGTTTGGAGCAAAAAAGACAAACGTCCAGCTTTTGCTGCCACAGCAAAGGTGCCAGCGGGGAAAAGTGATGCTGCTTCTCACTGCCTCCTGGAACCCCTTCAAATGCCCCAGACAATTTGGCCCTCTCTGCTTTCCTGCGCACGCTATCCTGAAAAGCACCTTTTTTCACTTTCGGCGCTGTTTGGAGCAAAAAAGACAAACGTCCAGCTTTTGCTGCCACAGCAAAGGTGCCAGCGGGGAAAAGTGATGCTGGTCCTCACTGCCTCCTGGAACCCCTTCAAATGCCCCAGACAATTTGGCCTTCTCTGCTTTCCTGCGCACGCTATCCTCAAAAGCACCTTTTTTCACTTTCGGCGCCCTCCGGAGGAATGAAGACAAACGTCCAGCTTTTGCTGCCACAGCAAAGGTGCCAGCGGGGAAAAGTGATGCTGGTCCTCACTGCCTCCTGGAACCCCTTCAAATGCCCCAGACAATTTGGCCCTCTCTGCTTTCCTGAAAAGTCTATCCTCAAAAGCACCTTTTTTCACTTTCGGCGCTGTTTGGAGCAAAAAAGACAAACGTCCAGCTTTTGCTGCCACAGCAAAGGTGCCAGCGGGGAAAAGTGATGCTGCTTCTCACTGCCTCCTGGAACCCCTTCAAATGCCCCAGACAATTTGGCCCTCTCTGGTTTCCTGCGCACTCTATCCTCAAATGCACCTTTTTTCACTTTCGGCGCTGTTTGGAGCAAAAAAGACAAACTTCCAGCTTTTGCTGCCACAGCAAAGGTGCCAGCGGGGAAAAGTGATGCTGGTCCTCACTGCCTCCTGGAACCCCTTCAAATGCCCCAGACAATTTGGCCCTCTCTGCTTTCCTGCGCACTCTATCCTCAAAAGCACCTTTTTTCACTTTCGGCGCCCTCCGGAGGAAAAAAGACAAACGTCCAGCTTTTGCTGCCACAGCAAAGGTGCCAGCGGGGAAAAGTGATGCTGGTCCTCACTGCCTCCTGGAACCCCTTCAAATGCCCCAGACAATTTGGCCCTCTCTGCTTTCCTGCGCACGCTATCCTCAAAAGCACCTTTTTTCACTTTCGGCGCCCTCCGGAGGAATGAAGACAAACGTCCAGCTTTTGCTGCCACAGCAAAGGTGCCAGCGGGGAAAAGTGATGTTGGTCCTCACTGCCTCCTGGAACCCCTTCAAATGCCCCAGACAATTTGGCCCTCTCTGCTTTCCTGAAAAGTCTATCCTCAAAAGCACCTTTTTTCACTTTCGGCGCTGTTTGGAGCAAAAAAGACAAACGTCCAGCTTTTGCTGCCACAGCAAAGGTGCCAGCGGGGAAAAGTGATGCTGCTTCTCACTGCCTCCTGGAACCCCTTCAAATGCCCCAGACAATTTGGCCCTCTCTGGTTTCCTGCGCACGCTATCCTCAAATGCACCTTTTTTCACTTTCGGCGCTGTTTGGAGCAAAAAAGACAAACTTCCAGCTTTTGCTGCCACAGCAAAGGTGCCAGCGGGGAAAAGTGATGCTGGTCCTCACTGCCTCCTGGAACCCCTTCAAATGCCCCAGACAATTTGGCCCTCTCTGCTTTCCTGCGCACTCTATCCTCAAAAGCACCTTTTTTCACTTTCGGCGCCCTCCGGAGGAAAAAAGACAAACGTCCAGCTTTTGCTGCCACAGCAAAGGTGCCAGCGGGGAAAAGTGATGCTGGTCCTCACTGCCTCCTGGAACCCCTTCAAATGCCCCAGACAATTTGGCCCTCTCTGCTTTCCTGCGCACGCTATCCTCAAAAGCACCTTTTTTCACTTTCGGTGCTGTTTGGAGCAAAAAAGACAAACGTCCAGCTTTTGCTGCCACAGCAAAGGTGCCAGCGGGGAAAAGTGATGCTGGTCCTCACTGCCTCCTGGAACCCCTTCAAATGCCCCAGACAATTTGGCCCTCTCTGCTTTCCTGCGCACGCTATCCTCAAAAGCACCTTTTTTCACTTTCGGCGCTGTTTGGAGCAAAAAAGACAAACGTCCAGCTTTTGCTGCCACAGCAAAGGTGCCAGCGGGGAAAAGTGATGCTGGTCCTCACTGCCTCCTGGAACCCCTTCAAATGCCCCAGACAATTTGGCCCTCTCTGCTTTCCTGCGCACGCTATCCTCAAAAGCACCTTTTTTCACTTTCGGCGCCCTCCGGAGGAATGAAGACAAACGTCCAGCTTTTGCTGCCACAGCAAAGGTGCCAGCGGGGAAAAGTGATGCTGGTCCTCACTGCCTCCTGGAACCCCTTCAAATGCCCCAGACAATTTGGCCCTCTCTGCTTTCCTGCGCACGCTATCCTCAAATGCACCTTTTTTCACTTTCGGCGCTGTTTGGAGCAAAAAAGACAAACGTCCAGCTTTTGCTGCCACAGCAAAGGTGCCAGCGGGGAAAAGTGATGCTGGTCCTCACTGCCTCCTGGAACCCCTTCAAATGCCCCAGACAATTTGGCCCTCTCTGCTTTCCTGCGCACGCTATCCTCAAAAGCACCTTTTTTCACTTTCGGCGCCCTCCGGAGGAATGAAGACAAACGTCCAGCTTTTGCTGCCACAGCAAAGGTGCCAGCGGGGAAAAGTGATGCTGGTCCTCACTGCCTCCTGGAACCCCTTCAAATGCCCCAGACAATTTGGCCCTCTCTGCTTTCCTGCGCACGCTATCCTCAAATGCACCTTTTTTCACTTTCGGCGCTGTTTGGAGCAAAAAAGACAAACGTCCAGCTTTTGCTGCCACAGCAAAGGTGCCAGCGGGGAAAAGTGATGCTGGTCCTCACTGCCTCCTGGAAGCCCTTCAAATGCCCCAGACAATTTGGCCCTCTCTGCTTTCCTGCGCACTCTATCCTCAAAAGCACCTTTTTTCACTTTCGGCGCTGTTTGGAGCAAAAAAGACAAACGTCCAGCTTTTGCTGCCACAGCAAAGGTGCCAGCGGGGAAAAGTGATGCTGGTCCTCACTGCCTCCTGGAACCCCTTCAAATGCCCCAGACAATTTCGCCCTCTCTGTTTTCCTGCGCACGCTATCCTCAAAAGCACCTTTTTTCACTTTCGGTGCTGTTTGGAGCAAAAAAGACAAACGTCCAGCTTTTGCTGCCACAGCAAAGGTGCCAGCGGGGAAAAGTGATGCTGGTCCTCACTGCCTCCTGGAACCCCTTCAAATGCCCCAGACAATTTGGCCCTCTCTGCTTTCCTGCGCACGCTATCCTCAAAAGCACCTTTTTTCACTTTCGGCGCTGTTTGGACCAAAAAAGACAAACGTCCAGCTTTTGCTGCCACAGCAAAGGTGCCAGCGGGGAAAAGTGATGCTGGTCCTCACTGCCTCCTGGAACCCCTTCAAATGCCCCAGACAATTTGGCCCTCTCTGCTTTCCTGCGCACGCTATCCTCAAATGCACCTTTTTTCACTTTCGGCGCTGTTTGGAGCAAAAAAGACAAACGTCCAGCTTTTGCTGCCACAGCAAAGGTGCCAGCGGGGAAAAGTGATGCTGGTCCTCACTGCCTCCTGGAAGCCCTTCAAATGCCCCAGACAATTTGGCCCTCTCTGCTTTCCTGCGCACTCTATCCTCAAAAGCACCTTTTTTCACTTTCGGCGCTGTTTGGAGCAAAAAAGACAAACGTCCAGCTTTTGCTGCCACAGCAAAGGTGCCAGCGGGGAAAAGTGATGCTGCTTCTCACTGCCTCCTGGAACCCCTTCAAATGCCCCAGACAATTTGGCCCTCTCTGCTTTCCTGCGCACGCTATCCTCAAAAGCACCTTTTTTCACTTTCGGCGCTGTTTGGAGCAAAAAAGACAAACGTCCAGCTTTTGCTGCCACAGCAAAGGTGCCAGCGGGGAAAAGTGATGCTGCTTCTCACTGCCTCCTGGAACCCCTTCAAATGCCCCACACAATTTGGCCCTCTCTGCTTTCCTGCGCACGCTATCCTCAAAAGCACCTTTTTTCACTTTCGGCGCTGTTTGGAGCAAAAAAGACAAACGTCCAGCTTTTGCTGCCACAGCAAAGGTGCCAGCGGGGAAAAGTGATGCTGCTTCTCACTGCCTCCTGGAACCCCTTCAAATGCCCCAGACAATTTGGCCCTCTCTGCTTTCCTGCGCACTCTATCCTCAAAAGCACCTTTTTTCACTTTCGGTGCTGTTTGGAGCAAAAAAGACAAACGTCCAGCTTTTGCTGCCACAGCAAAGGTGCCAGCGGGGAAAAGTGATGCTGCTTCTCACTGCCTCCTGGAACCCCTTCAAATGCCCCAGACAATTTGGCCCTCTCTGCTTTCCTGCGCACTCTATCCTCAAAAGCACCTTTTTTCACTTTCGGCGCTGTTTGGAGCAAAAAAGACAAACGTCCAGCTTTTGCTGCCACAGCAAAGGTGCCAGCGGGGAAAAGTGATGCTGCTTCTCACTGCCTCCTGGAACCCCTTCAAATGCCCCAGACAATTTGGCCCTCTCTGCTTTCCTGCGCACTCTATCCTCAAAAGCACCTTTTTTCACTTTCGGCGCTGTTTGGAGCAAAAAAGACAAACGTCCAGCTTTTGCTGTCACAGCAAAGGTGCCAGCGGGGAAAAGTGATGCTGCTTCTCACTGCCTCCTGGAACCCCTTCAAATGCCCCAGACAATTTGGCCCTCTCTGCTTTCCTGCGCACGCTATCCTCAAAAGCACCTTTTTTCACTTTCGGCGCTGTTTGGAGCAAAAAAGACAAACGTCCAGCTTTTGCTGCCACAGCAAAGGTGCCAGCGGGGAAAAGTGATGCTGCTTCTCACTGCCTCCTGGAACCCCTTCAAATGCCCCAGACAATTTGGCCCTCTCTGCTTTCCTGCGCACTCTATCCTCAAAAGCACCTTTTTTCACTTTCGGCGCTGTTTGGAGCAAAAAAGACAAACGTCCAGCTTTTGCTGCCACAGCAAAGGTGCCAGCGGGGAAAAGTGATGCTGCTTCTCACTGCCTCCTGGAACCCCTTCAAATGCCCCAGACAATTTGGCCCTCTCTGCTTTCCTGCGCACTCTATCCTCAAAAGCACCTTTTTTCACTTTCGGCGCTGTTTGGAGCAAAAAAGACAAACGTCCAGCTTTTGCTGCCACAGCAAAGGTGCCAGCGGGGAAAAGTGATGCTGCTTCTCACTGCCTCCTGGAACCCCTTCAAATGCCCCAGACAATTTGGCCCTCTCTGCTTTCCTGCGCACTCTATCCTCAAAAGCACCTTTTTTCACTTTCGGCGCTGTTTGGAGCAAAAAAGACAAACGTCCAGCTTTTGCTGCCACAGCAAAGGTGCCAGCGGGGAAAAGTGATGCTGCTTCTCACTGCCTCCTGGAACCCCTTCAAATGCCCCAGACAATTTGGCCCTCTCTGCTTTCCTGCGCACGCTATCCTCAAAAGCACCTTTTTTCACTTTCGGCGCTGTTTGGAGCAAAAAAGACAAACGTCCAGCTTTTGCTGCCACAGCAAAGGTGCCAGCGGGGAAAAGTGATGCTGCTTCTCACTGCCTCCTGGAACCCCTTCAAATGCCCCAGACAATTTGGCCCTCTCTGCTTTCCTGCGCACGCTATCCTCAAAAGCACCTTTTTTCACTTTCGGCGCCCTCCGGAGGAATGAAGACAAACGTCCAGCTTTTGCTGCCACAGCAAAGGTGCCAGCGGGGAAAAGTGATGCTGGTCCTCACTGCCTCCTGGAACCCCTTCAAATGCCCCAGACAATTTGGCCCTCTCTGCTTTCCTGAAAAGTCTATCCTCAAAAGCACCATTTTTCACTTTCGGCGCTGTTTGGGGCAAAAAAGACAAACGTCCAGCTTTTGCTGCCACAGCAAAGGTGCCAGCGGGGAAAAGTGATGCTGCTTCTCACTGCCTCCTGGAACCCCTTCAAATGCCCCACACAATTTGGCCCACTCTGCTTTCCTGCGCACGCTATCCTCAAATGCACCTTTTTTCACTTTCGGCGCTGTTTGGAGCAAAAAAGACAAACGTCCAGCTTTTGCTGCCACAGCAAAGGTGCCAGCGGGGAAAAGTGATGCTGGTCCTCACTGCCTCCTGGAATCCCTTCAAATGCCCCAGACAATTTGGCCCTCTCTGCTTTCCTGCGCACTCTATCCTCAAAAGCACCTTTTTTCACTTTCGGCGCTGTTTGGAGCAAAAAAGACAAACGTCCAGCTTTTGCTGCCACAGCAAAGGTGCCAGCGGGGAAAAGTGATGCTGGTCCTCACTGCCTCCTGGAACCCCTTCAAATGCCCCAGACAATTTGGCCCTCTCTGTTTTCCTGCGCACGCTATCCTCAAAAGCACCTTTTTTCACTTTCGGCGCTGTTTGGAGCAAAAAAGACAAACGTCCAGCTTTTGCTGCCACAGCAAAGGTGCCAGCGGGGAAAAGTGATGCTGGTCCTCACTGCCTCCTGGAACCCCTTCAAATGCCCCAGACAATTTGGCCCTCTCTGCTTTCCTGCGCACGCTATCCTCAAAAGCACCTTTTTTCACTTTCGGCGCTGTTTGGAGCAAAAAAGACAAACGTCCAGCTTTTGCTGCCACAGCAAAGGTGCCAGCGGAGAAAAGTGATGCTGGTCCTCACTGCCTCCTGGAACCCCTTCAAATGCCCCAGACAATTTGGCCCTCTCTGCTTTCCTGCGCACGCTATCCTCAAATGCACTTTTTTTCACTTTCGGCGCTGTTTGGAGCAAAAAAGACAAACGTCCAGCTTTTGCTGCCACAGCAAAGGTGCCAGCGGGGAAAAGTGATGCTGGTCCTCACTGCCTCCTGGAAGCCCTTCAAATGCCCCACACAATTTGGCCCTCTCTGCTTTCCTGCGCACGCTATCCTCAAAAGCACCTTTTTTCACTTTCGGCGCTGTTTGGGGCAAAAAAGACAAACGTCCAGCTTTTGCTGCCACAGCAAAGGTGCCAGCGGGGAAAAGTGATGCTGCTTCTCACTGCCTCCTGGAACCCCTTCAAATGCCCCAGACAATTTGGCCCTCTCTGCTTTCCTGCGCACGCTATCCTCAAAAGCACCTTTTTTCACTTTCGGCGCTGTTTGGAGCAAAAAAGACAAACGTCCAGCTTTTGCTGCCACAGCAAAGGTGCCAGCGGGGAAAAGTGATGCTGGTCCTCACTGCCTCCTGGAACCCCTTCAAATGCCCCAGACAATTTGGCCCTCTCTGCTTTCCTGCGCACGCTATCCTCAAAAGCACCTTTTTTCACTTTCGGCGCCCTCCAGAGGAAAAAAGACAGCGTCCACCTTTTGCTGCCACAGCAAAAGTGCCAGCGGGGAAAAGTGATGCTGGTCCTCACTGCCTCCTGGAACCCCTTCAAATGCCCCACACAATTTGGCCCTCTCTGCTTTCCTGCGCACGCTATCCTCAAAAGCACCTTTTTTCACTTTCGGCGCTGTTTGGAGCAAAAAAGACAAACGTCCAGCTTTTGCTGCCACAGCAAAGGTGCCAGCGGGGAAAAGTGATGCTGGTCCTCACTGCCTCCTGGAACCCCTTCAAATGCCCCAGACAATTTGGCCCTCTCTGCTTTCCTGCGCACGCTATCCTCAAAAGCACCTTTTTTCACTTTCGGCGCCCTCCGGAGGAATGAAGACAAACGTCCAGCTTTTGCTGCCACAGCAAAGGTGCCAGCGGGGAAAATGATGCTGGTCCTCACTGCCTCCTGGAACCCCTTCAAATGCCCCACACAATTTGGCCCTCTCTGCTTTCCTGAAAAGTCTATCCTCAAAAGCACCTTTTTTCACTTTCGGCGCTGTTTGGAGCAAAAAAGACAAACGTCCAGCTTTTGCTGCCACAGCAAAGGTGCCAGCGGGGAAAAGTGATGCTGGTCCTCACTGCCTCCTGGAACCCCTTCAAATGCCCCAGACAATTTGGCCCTCTCTGCTTTCCTGCGCACGCTATCCTCAAAAGCACCTTTTTTCACTTTCGGCGCTGTTTGGAGCAAAAAAGACAAACGTCCAGCTTTTGCTGCCACAGCAAAGGTGCCAGCGGGGAAAAGTGATGCTGCTTCTCACTGCCTCCTGGAACCCCTTCAAATGCCCCAGACAATTTGGCCCTCTCTGCTTTCCTGCGCACGCTATCCTCAAATGCACCTTTTTTCACTTTCGGCGCTGTTTGGAGCAAAAAAGACAAACGTCCAGCTTTTGCTGCCACAGCAAAGGTGCCAGCGGGGAAAAGTGATGCTGGTCCTCACTGCCTCCTGGAACCCCTTCAAATGCCCCAGACAATTTGGCCCTCTCTGCTTTCCTGCGCACTCTATCCTCAAAAGCACCTTTTTTCACTTTCGGCGCCCTCCGGAGGAAAAAAGACAAACGTCCAGCTTTTGCTGCCACAGCAAAGGTGCCAGCGGGGAAAAGTGATGCTGGTCCTCACTGCCTCCTGGAACCCCTTCAAATGCCCCAGACAATTTGGCCCTCTCTGTTTTCCTGCGCACGCTATCCTCAAAAGCACCTTTTTTCACTTTCGGCGCTGTTTGGAGCAAAAAAGACAAACGTCCAGCTTTTGCTGCCACAGCAAAGGTGCCAACGGGGAAAAGTGATGCTGCTTCTCACTGCCTCCTGGAACCCCTTCAAATGCCCCAGACAATTTGGCCCTCTCTGCTTTCCTGAAAAGTCTATCCTCAAAAGCACCTTTTTTCACTTTCGGCGCTGTTTGGAGCAAAAAAGACAAACGTCCAGCTTTTGCTGCCACAGCAAAGGTGCCAGCGGGGAAAAGTGATGCTGCTTCTCACTGCCTCCTGGAACCCCTTCAAATGCCCCAGACAATTTGGCCCTCTCTGCTTTCCTGCGCACGCTATCCTCAAAAGCACCTTTTTTCACTTTCGGCGCTGTTTGGAGCAAAAAAGACAAACGTCCAGCTTTTGCTGCCACAGCAAAGGTGCCAGCGGGGAAAAGTGATGCTGCTTCTCACTGCCTCCTGGAACCCCTTCAAATGCCCCAGACAATTTGGCCCTCTCTGCTTTCCTGCGCACGCTATCCTCAAAAGCACCTTTTTTCACTTTCGGCGCTGTTTGGAGCAAAAAAGACAAACGTCCAGCTTTTGCTGCCACAGCAAAGGTGCCAGCGGGGAAAAGTGATGCTGCTTCTCACTGCCTCCTGGAACCCCTTCAAATGCCCCAGACAATTTGGCCCTCTCTGCTTTCCTGAAAAGTCTATCCTCAAAAGCAGCTTTTTTCACTTTCGGCGCTGTTTGGAGCAAAAAAGACAAACGTCCAGCTTTTGCTGCCACAGCAAAGGTGCCAGCGGGGAAAAGTGATGCTGGTCCTCACTGCCTCCTGGAACCCCTTCAAATGCCCCACACAATTTGGCCCTCTCTGCTTTCCTGCGCACGCTATCCTCAAAAGCACCTTTTTTCACTTTCGGCGCCCTCCGGAGGAATGAAGACAAACGTCCAGCTTTTGCTGCCACAGCAAAGGTGCCAGCGGGGAAAAGTGATGCTGGTCCTCACTGCCTCCTGGAACCCCTTCAAATGCCCCAGACAATTTGGCCCTCTCTGCTTTCCTGAAAAGTCTATCCTCAAAAGCACCTTTTTTCACTTTCGGCGCTGTTTGGAGCAAAAAAGACAAACGTCCAGCTTTTGCTGCCACAGCAAAGGTGCCAGCGGGGAAAAGTGATGCTGCTTCTCACTGCCTCCTGGAACCCCTTCAAATGCCCCAGACAATTTGGCCCTCTCTGCTTTCCTGCGCACGCTATCCTCAAATGCACCTTTTTTCACTTTCGGCGCTGTTTGGAGCAAAAAAGACAAACGTCCAGCTTTTGCTGCCACAGCAAAGGTGCCAGCGGGGAAAAGTGATGCTGCTTCTCACTGCCTCCTGGAACCCCTTCAAATGCCCCACACAATTTGGCCCTCTCTGCTTTCCTGAAAAGTCTATCCTCAAAAGCCCCTTTTTTCACTTTCGGCGCTGTTTGGAGCAAAAAAGACAAACGTCCAGCTTTTGCTGCCACAGCAAAGGTGCCAGCGGGGAAAAGTGATGCTGCTTCTCACTGCCTCCTGGAACCCCTTCAAATGCCCCAGACAATTTGGCCCTCTCTGCTTTCCTGAAAAGTCTATCCTCAAAAGCACCTTTTTTCACTTTCGGCGCTGTTTGGAGCAAAAAAGACAAACGTCCAGCTTTTGCTGCCACAGCAAAGGTGCCAGCGGGGAAAAGTGATGCTGCTTCTCACTGCCTCCTGGAACCCCTTCAAATGCCCCAGACAATTTGGCCCTCTCTGCTTTCCTGAAAAGTCTATCCTCAAAAGCACCTTTTTTCACTTTCGGCGCTGTTTGGAGCAAAAAAGACAAACGTCCAGCTTTTGCTGCCACAGCAAAGGTGCCAGCGGGGAAAAGTGATGCTGCTTCTCACTGCCTCCTGGAACCCCTTCAAATGCCCCAGACAATTTGGCCCTCTCTGCTTTCCTGAAAAGTCTATCCTCAAAAGCACCTTTTTTCACTTTCGGCGCTGTTTGGAGCAAAAAAGACAAACGTCCAGCTTTTGCTGCCACAGCAAAGGTGCCAGCGGGGAAAAGTGATGCTGCTTCTCACTGCCTCCTGGAACCCCTTCAAATGCCCCAGACAATTTGGCCCTCTCTGCTTTCCTGAAAAGTCTATCCTCAAAAGCACCTTTTTTCACTTTCCGCGCTGTTTGGAGCAAAAAAGACAAACGTCCAGCTTTTGCTGCCACAGCAAAGGTGCCAGCGGGGAAAAGTGATGCTGCTTCTCACTGCCTCCTGGAACCCCTTCAAATGCCCCAGACAATTTGGCCCTCTCTGCTTTCCTGCGCACGCTATCCTCAAAAGCACCTTTTTTCACTTTCGGCGCTGTTTGGAGCAAAAAAGACAAACGTCCAGCTTTTGCTGCCACAGCAAAGGTGCCAGCGGGGAAAAGTGATGCTGCTTCTCACTGCCTCCTGGAACCCCTTCAAATGCCCCAGACAATTTGGCCCTCTCTGCTTTCCTGAAAAGTCTATCCTCAAAAGCACCTTTTTTCACTTTCGGCGCTGTTTGGAGCAAAAAAGACAAACGTCCAGCTTTTGCTGCCACAGCAAAGGTGCCAGCGGGGAAAAGTGATGCTGGTCCTCACTGCCTCCTGGAACCCCTTCAAATGCCCCAGACAATTTGGCCCTCTCTGCTTTCCTGAAAAGTCTATCCTCAAAAGCAACTTTTTTCACTTTCGGCGCTGTTTGGAGCAAAAAAGACAAACGTCCAGCTTTTGCTGCCACAGCAAAGGTGCCAGCGGGGAAAAGTGATGCTGCTTCTCACTGCCTCCTGGAACCCCTTCAAATGCCCCAGACAATTTGGCCCTCTCTGGTTTCCTGCGCACGCTATCCTCAAATGCACCTTTTTTCACTTTCGGCGCTGTTTGGAGCAAAAAAGACAAACTTCCAGCTTTTGCTGCCACAGCAAAGGTGCCAGCGGGGAAAAGTGATGCTGGTCCTCACTGCCTCCTGGAACCCCTTCAAATGCCCCAGACAATTTGGCCCTCTCTGCTTTCCTGCGCACTCTATCCTCAAAAGCACCTTTTTTCACTTTCGGCGCCCTCCGGAGGAAAAAAGACAAACGTCCAGCTTTTGCTGCCACAGCAAAGGTGCCAGCGGGGAAAAGTGATGCTGGTCCTCACTGCCTCCTGGAACCCCTTCAAATGCCCCAGACAATTTGGCCCTCTCTGCTTTCCTGAAAAGTCTATCCTCAAAAGCACCTTTTTTCACTTTCGGCGCTGTTTGGAGCAAAAAAGACAAACGTCCAGCTTTTGCTGCCACAGCAAAGGTGCCAGCGGGGAAAAGTGATGCTGCTTCTCACTGCCTCCTGGAACCCCTTCAAATGCCCCAGACAATTTGGCCCTCTCTGCTTTCCTGAAAAGTCTATCCTCAAAAGCACCTTTTTTCACTTTCGGCGCTGTTTGGAGCAAAAAAGACAAACGTCCAGCTTTTGCTGCCACAGCAAAGGTGCCAGCGGGGAAAAGTGATGCTGGTCCTCACTGCCTCCTGGAACCCCTTCAAATGCCCCACACAATTTGGCCCTCTCTGCTTTCATGCGCACGCTATCCTCAAAAGCACCTTTTTTCACTTTCGGCGCCCTCCGGAGGAATGAAGACAAACGTCCAGCTTTTGCTGCCACAGCAAAGGTGCCAGCGGGGAAAAGTGATGCTGGTCCTCACTGCCTCCTGGAACCCCTTCAAATGCCCCAGACAATTTGGCCCTCTCTGCTTTCCTGAAAAGTCTATCCTCAAAAGCACCTTTTTTCACTTTCGGCGCTGTTTGGAGCAAAAAAGACAAACGTCCAGCTTTTGCTGCCACAGCAAAGGTGCCAGCGGGGAAAAGTGATGCTGCTTCTCACTGCCTCCTGGAACCCCTTCAAATGCCCCAGACAATTTGGCCCTCTCTGCTTTCCTGCGCACGCTATCCTCAAATGCACCTTTTTTCACTTTCGGCGCTGTTTGGAGCAAAAAAGACAAACTTCCAGCTTTTGCTGCCACAGCAAAGGTGCCAGCGGGGAAAAGTGATGCTGGTCCTCACTGCCTCCTGGAACCCCTTCAAATGCCCCAGACAATTTGGCCCTCTCTGCTTTCCTGCGCACGCTATCCTCAAATGCACCTTTTTTCACTTTCGGCGCCCTCTGGAGGAAAATAGACAAACGTCCAGCTTTTGCTGCCACAGCAAAGGTGCCAGCGGGGAAAAGTGATGCTGGTCCTCACTGCCTCCTGGAACCCCTTCAAATGCCCCAGACAATTTGGCCCTCTCTGCTTTCCTGCGCACGCTATCCTCAAAAACACCTTTTTTCACTTTCGGCGCTGTTTGGAGCAAAAAAGACAAACGTCCAGCTTTTGCTGCCACAGCAAAGGTGCCAGCGGGGAAAAGTGATGCTGGTCCTCACTGCCTCCTGGAACCCCTTCAAATGCCCCAGACAATTTGGCCCTCTCTGCTTTCCTGCGCACGCTATCCTCAAAAGCACCTTTTTTCACTTTCGGCGCCCTCCGGAGGAATGAAGACAAACGTCCAGCTTTTGCTGCCACAGCAAAGGTGCCAGCGGGGAAAAGTGATGCTGGTCCTCACTGCCTCCTGGAACCCCTTCAAATGCCCCAGACAATTTGGCCCTCTCTGCTTTCCTGCGCACGCTATCCTCAAATGCACCTTTTTTCACTTTCGGCGCTGTTTGGAGCAAAAAAGACAAACGTCCAGCTTTTGCTGCCACAGCAAAGGTGCCAGCGGGGAAAAGTGATGCTGCTTCTCACTGCCTCCTGGAACCCCTTCAAATGCCCCAGACAATTTGGCCCTCTCTGCTTTCCTGAAAAGTCTATCCTCAAAAGCACCTTTTTTCACTTTCGGCGCTGTTTGGAGCAAAAAAGACAAACGTCCAGCTTTTGCTGCCACAGCAAAGGTGCCAGCGGGGAAAAGTGATGCTGCTTCTCACTGCCTCCTGGAACCCCTTCAAATGCCCCAGACAATTTGGCCCTCTCTGCTTTCCTGCGCACACTATCCTCAAAAGCACCTTTTTTCACTTTCGGCGCTGTTTGGAGCAAAAAAGACAAACGTCCAGCTTTTGCTGCCACAGCAAAGGTGCCAGCGGGGAAAAGTGATGCTGCTTCTCACTGCCTCCTGGAACCCCTTCAAATGCCCCAGACAATTTGGCCCTCTCTGCTTTCCTGCGCACGCTATCCTCAAATGCACCTTTTTTCACTTTCGGCTCTGTTTGGAGCAAAAAAGACAAACGTCCAGCTTTTGCTGCCACAGCAAAGGTGCCAGCGGGGAAAAGTGATGCTGCTTCTCACTGCCTCCTGGAACCCCTTCAAATGCCCCAGACAATTTGGCCCTCTCTGCTTTCCTGCGCACTCTATCCTCAAAAGCACCTTTTTTCACTTTCGGCGCTGTTTGGAGCAAAAAAGACAAACGTCCAGCTTTTGCTGCCACAGCAAAGGTGCCAGCGGGGAAAAGTGATGCTGCTTCTCACTGCCTCCTGGAACCCCTTCAAATGCCCCAGACAATTTGGCCCTCTCTGCTTTCCTGCGCACGCTATCCTCAAAAGCACCTTTTTTCACTTTCGGCGCTGTTTGGAGCAAAAAAGACAAACGTCCAGCTTTTGCTGCCACAGCAAAGGTGCCAGCGGGGAAAAGTGATGCTGCTTCTCACTGCCTCCTGGAACCCCTTCAAATGCCCCAGACATTTTGGCCCTCTCTGCTTTCCTGCGCACGCTATCCTCAAAAGCACCTTTTTTCACTTTCGGCGCTGTTTGGAGCAAAAAAGACAAACGTCCAGCTTTTGCTGCCACAGCAAAGGTGCCAGCGGGGAAAAGTGATGCTGCTTCTCACTGCCTCCTGGAACCCCTTCAAATGCCCCAGACAATTTGGCCCTCTCTGCTTTCCTGCGCACGCTATCCTCAAAAGCACCTTTTTTCACTTTCGGCGCTGTTTGGAGCAAAAAAGACAAACGTCCAGCTTTTGCTGCCACAGCAAAGGTGCCAGCGGGGAAAAGTGATGCTGCTTCTCACTGCCTCCTGGAACCCCTTCAAATGCCCCAGACAATTTGGCCCTCTCTGCTTTCCTGAAAAGTCTATCCTCAAAAGCAGCTTTTTTCACTTTCGGCGCTGTTTGGAGCAAAAAAGACAAACGTCCAGCTTTTGCTGCCACAGCAAAGGTGCCAGCGGGGAAAAGTGATGCTGGTCCTCACTGCCTCCTGGAACCCCTTCAAATGCCCCACACAATTTGGCCCTCTCTGCTTTCCTGCGCACGCTATCCTCAAAAGCACCTTTTTTCACTTTCGGCGCCCTCCGGAGGAATGAAGACAAACGTCCAGCTTTTGCTGCCACAGCAAAGGTGCCAGCGGGGAAAAGTGATGCTGGTCCTCACTGCCTCCTGGAACCCCTTCAAATGCCCCAGACAATTTGGCCCTCTCTGCTTTCCTGAAAAGTCTATCCTCAAAAGCACCTTTTTTCACTTTCGGCGCTGTTTGGAGCAAAAAAGACAAACGTCCAGCTTTTGCTGCCACAGCAAAGGTGCCAGCGGGGAAAAGTGATGCTGCTTCTCACTGCCTCCTGGAACCCCTTCAAATGCCCCAGACAATTTGGCCCTCTCTGCTTTCCTGCGCACGCTATCCTCAAATGCACCTTTTTTCACTTTCGGCGCTGTTTGGAGCAAAAAAGACAAACGTCCAGCTTTTGCTGCCACAGCAAAGGTGCCAGCGGGGAAAAGTGATGCTGGTCCTCACTGCCTCCTGGAACCCCTTCAAATGCCCCAGACAATTTGGCCCTCTCTGCTTTCCTGCGCACTCTATCCTCAAAAGCACCTTTTTTCACTTTCGGCGTTGTTTGGAGCAAAAAAGACAAACGTCCAGCTTTTGCTGCCACAGCAAAGGTGCCAGCGGGGAAAAGTGATGCTGGTCCTCACTGCCTCCTGGAACCCCTTCAAATGCCCCAGACAATTTGGCCCTCTCTGCTTTCCTGAAAAGTCTATCCTCAAAAGCACCTTTTTTCACTTTCGGCGCTGTTTGGAGCAAAAAAGACAAACGTCCAGCTTTTGCTGCCACAGCAAAGGTGCCAGCGGGGAAAAGTGATGCTGCTTCTCACTGCCTCCTGGAACCCCTTCAAATGCCCCAGACAATTTGGCCCTCTCTGGTTTCCTGCGCACGCTATCCTCAAATGCACCTTTTTTCACTTTCGGCGCTGTTTGGAGCAAAAAAGACAAACTTCCAGCTTTTGCTGCCACAGCAAAGGTGCCAGCGGGGAAAAGTGATGCTGGTCCTCACTGCCTCCTGGAACCCCTTCAAATGCCCCAGACAATTTGGCCCTCTCTGCTTTCCTGCGCACTCTATCCTCAAAAGCACCTTTTTTCACTTTCGGCGCCCTCCGGAGGAAAATAGACAAACGTCCAGCTTTTGCTGCCACAGCAAAGGTGCCAGCGGGGAAAAGTGATGCTGGTCCTCACTGCCTCCTGGAACCCCTTCAAATGCCCCAGACAATTTGGCCCTCTCTGTTTTCCTGCGCACGCTATCCTCAAAAGCACCTTTTTTCACTTTCGGTGCTGTTTGGAGCAAAAAAGACAAACGTCCAGCTTTTGCTGCCACAGCAAAGGTGCCAGCGGGGAAAAGTGATGCTGGTCCTCACTGCCTCCTGGAACCCCTTCAAATGCCCCAGACAATTTGGCCCTCTCTGCTTTCCTGCGCACGCTATCCTCAAAAGCACCTTTTTTCACTTTCGGCGCCCTCCGGAGGAATGAAGACAAACGTCCAGCTTTTGCTGCCACAGCAAAGGTGCCAGCGGGGAAAAGTGATGCTGGTCCTCACTGCCTCCTGGAACCCCTTCAAATGCCCCAGACAATTTGGCCCTCTCTGCTTTCCTGCGCACGCTATCCTCAAATGCACCTTTTTTCACTTTCGGCGCTGTTTGGAGCAAAAAAGACAAACGTCCAGCTTTTGCTGCCACAGCAAAGGTGCCAGCGGGGAAAAGTGATGCTGCTTCTCACTGCTTCCTGGAACCCCTTCAAATGCCCCAGACAATTTGGCCCTCTCTGCTTTCCTGAAAAGTCTATCCTCAAAAGCACCTTTTTTCACTTTCGGCGCTGTTTGGAGCAAAAAAGACAAACGTCCAGCTTTTGCTGCCACAGCAAAGGTGCCAGCGGGGAAAAGTGATGCTGCTTCTCACTGCCTCCTGGAACCCCTTCAAATGCCCCAGACAATTTGGCCCTCTCTGCTTTCCTGCGCACACTATCCTCAAAAGCACCTTTTTTCACTTTCGGCGCTGTTTGGAGCAAAAAAGACAAACGTCCAGCTTTTGCTGCCACAGCAAAGGTGCCAGCGGGGAAAAGTGATGCTGCTTCTCACTGCCTCCTGGAACCCCTTCAAATGCCCCACACAATTTGGCCCTCTCTGCTTTCCTGCGCACGCTATCCTCAAATGCACCTTTTTTCACTTTCGGCGCTGTTTGGAGCAAAAAAGACAAACGTCCAGCTTTTGCTGCCACAGCAAAGGTGCCAGCGGGGAAAAGTGATGCTGCTTCTCACTGCCTCCTGGAACCCCTTCAAATGCCCCAGACAATTTGGCCCTCTCTGCTTTCCTGCGCACTCTATCCTCAAAAGCACCTTTTTTCACTTTCGGCGCTGTTTGGAGCAAAAAAGACAAACGTCCAGCTTTTGCTGCCACAGCAAAGGTGCCAGCGGGGAAAAGTGATGCTGCTTCTCACTGCCTCCTGGAACCCCTTCAAATGCCCCAGACAATTTGGCCCTCTCTGCTTTCCTGCGCACGCTATCCTCAAAAGCACCTTTTTTCACTTTCGGCGCTGTTTGGAGCAAAAAAGACAAACGTCCAGCTTTTGCTGCCACAGCAAAGGTGCCAGCGGGGAAAAGTGATGCTGCTTCTCACTGCCTCCTGGAACCCCTTCAAATGCCCCAGACAATTTGGCCCTCTCTGCTTTCCTGCGCACGCTATCCTCAAAAGCACCTTTTTTCACTTTCGGCGCTGTTTGGAGCAAAAAAGACAAACGTCCAGCTTTTGCTGCCACAGCAAAGGTGCCAGCGGGGAAAAGTGATGCTGCTTCTCACTGCCTCCTGGAACCCCTTCAAATGCCCCAGACAATTTGGCCCTCTCTGCTTTCCTGCGCACGCTATCCTCAAAAGCACCTTTTTTCACTTTCGGCGCTGTTTGGAGCAAAAAAGACAAACGTCCAGCTTTTGCTGCCACAGCAAAGGTGCCAGCGGGGAAAAGTGATGCTGCTTCTCACTGCCTCCTGGAACCCCTTCAAATGCCCCAGACAATTTGGCCCTCTCTGCTTTCCTGAAAAGTCTATCCTCAAAAGCAGCTTTTTTCACTTTCGGCGCTGTTTGGAGCAAAAAAGACAAACGTCCAGCTTTTGCTGCCACAGCAAAGGTGCCAGCGGGGAAAAGTGATGCTGGTCCTCACTGCCTCCTGGAACCCCTTCAAATGCCCCACACAATTTGGCCCTCTCTGCTTTCCTGCGCACGCTATCCTCAAAAGCACCTTTTTTCACTTTCGGCGCCCTCCGGAGGAATGAAGACAAACGTCCAGCTTTTGCTGCCACAGCAAAGGTGCCAGCGGGGAAAAGTGATGCTGGTCCTCACTGCCTCCTGGAACCCCTTCAAATGCCCCAGACAATTTGGCCCTCTCTGCTTTCCTGAAAAGTCTATCCTCAAAAGCACCTTTTTTCACTTTCGGCGCTGTTTGGAGCAAAAAAGACAAACGTCCAGCTTTTGCTGCCACAGCAAAGGTGCCAGCGGGGAAAAGTGATGCTGCTTCTCACTGCCTCCTGGAACCCCTTCAAATGCCCCAGACAATTTGGCCCTCTCTGCTTTCCTGCGCACGCTATCCTCAAATGCACCTTTTTTCACTTTCGGCGCTGTTTGGAGCAAAAAAGACAAACGTCCAGCTTTTGCTGCCACAGCAAAGGTGCCAGCGGGGAAAAGTGATGCTGCTTCTCACTGCCTCCTGGAACCCCTTCAAATGCCCCAGACAATTTGGCCCTCTCTGCTTTCCTGAAAAGTCTATCCTCAAAAGCCCCTTTTTTCACTTTCGGCGCTGTTTGGAGCAAAAAAGACAAACGTCCAGCTTTTGCTGCCACAGCAAAGGTGCCAGCGGGGAAAAGTGATGCTGCTTCTCACTGCCTCCTGGAACCCCTTCAAATGCCCCAGACAATTTGGCCCTCTCTGCTTTCCTGCGCACTCTATCCTCAAAAGCACCTTTTTTCACTTTCGGCGCTGTTTGGAGCAAAAAAGACAAACGTCCAGCTTTTGCTGCCACAGCAAAGGTGCCAGCGGGGAAAAGTGATGCTGCTTCTCACTGCCTCCTGGAACCCCTTCAAATGCCCCAGACAATTTGGCCCTCTCTGCTTTCCTGAAAAGTCTATCCTCAAAAGCACCTTTTTTCACTTTCGGCGCTGTTTGGAGCAAAAAAGACAAACGTCCAGCTTTTGCTGCCACAGCAAAGGTGCCAGCGGGGAAAAGTGATGCTGCTTCTCACTGCCTCCTGGAACCCCTTCAAATGCCCCAGACAATTTGGCCCTCTCTGCTTTCCTGAAAAGTCTATCCTCAAAAGCACCTTTTTTCACTTTCGGCGCTGTTTGGAGCAAAAAAGACAAACGTCCAGCTTTTGCTGCCACAGCAAAGGTGCCAGCGGGGAAAAGTGATGCTGCTTCTCACTGCCTCCTGGAACCCCTTCAAATGCCCCAGACAATTTGGCCCTCTCTGCTTTCCTGAAAAGTCTATCCTCAAAAGCACCTTTTTTCACTTTCCGCGCTGTTTGGAGCAAAAAAGACAAACGTCCAGCTTTTGCTGCCACAGCAAAGGTGCCAGCGGGGAAAAGTGATGCTGCTTCTCACTGCCTCCTGGAACCCCTTCAAATGCCCCAGACAATTTGGCCCTCTCTGCTTTCCTGCGCACGCTATCCTCAAAAGCACCTTTTTTCACTTTCGGCGCTGTTTGGAGCAAAAAAGACAAACGTCCAGCTTTTGCTGCCACAGCAAAGGTGCCAGCGGGGAAAAGTGATGCTGCTTCTCACTGCCTCCTGGAACCCCTTCAAATGCCCCAGACAATTTGGCCCTCTCTGCTTTCCTGAAAAGTCTATCCTCAAAAGCACCTTTTTTCACTTTCGGCGCTGTTTGGAGCAAAAAAGACAAACGTCCAGCTTTTGCTGCCACAGCAAAGGTGCCAGCGGGGAAAAGTGATGCTGGTCCTCACTGCCTCCTGGAACCCCTTCAAATGCCCCAGACAATTTGGCCCTCTCTGCTTTCCTGAAAAGTCTATCCTCAAAAACACCTTTTTTCACTTTCGGCGCTGTTTGGAGCAAAAAAGACAAACGTCCAGCTTTTGCTGCCACAGCAATAGTGCCAGCGGGGAAAAGTGATGCTGCTTCTCACTGCCTCCTGGAACCCCTTCAAATGCCCCAGACAATTTTGCCCTCTCTGGTTTCCTGCGCACGCTATCCTCAAATGCACCTTTTTTCACTTTCGGCGCTGTTTGGAGCAAAAAAGACAAACTTCCAGCTTTTGCTGCCACAGCAAAGGTGCCAGCGGGGAAAAGTGATGCTGGTCCTCACTGCCTCCTGGAACCCCTTCAAATGCCCCACACAATTTGGCCCTCTCTGCTTTCCTGCGCACGCTATCCTCAAAAGCACCTTTTTTCACTTTCGGCGCCCTCCGGAGGAATGAAGACAAACGTCCAGCTTTTGCTGCCACAGCAAAGGTGCCAGCGGGGAAAAGTGATGCTGGTCCTCACTGCCTCCTGGAACCCCTTCAAATGCCCCAGACAATTTGGCCCTCTCTGCTTTCCTGAAAAGTCTATCCTCAAAAGCACCTTTTTTCACTTTCGGCGCTGTTTGGAGCAAAAAAGACAAACGTCCAGCTTTTGCTGCCACAGCAAAGGTGCCAGCGGGGAAAAGTGATGCTGCTTCTCACTGCCTCCTGGAACCCCTTCAAATGCCCCAGACAATTTGGCCCTCTCTGGTTTCCTGCGCACGCTATCCTCAAATGCACCTTTTTTCACTTTCGGCGCTGTTTGGAGCAAAAAAGACAAACTTCCAGCTTTTGCTGCCACAGCAAAGGTGCCAGCGGGGAAAAGTGATGCTGGTCCTCACTGCCTCCTGGAACCCCTTCAAATGCCCCAGACAATTTGGCCCTCTCTGCTTTCCTGAAAAGTCTATCCTCAAAAGCACCTTTTTTCACTTTCGGCGCTGTTTGGAGCAAAAAAGACAAACGTCCAGCTTTTGCTGCCACAGCAAAGGTGCCAGCGGGGAAAAGTGATGCTGGTCCTCACTGCCTCCTGGAACCCCTTCAAATGCCCCAGACAATTTGGCCCTCTCTGTTTTCCTGCGCACGCTATCCTCAAAAGCACCTTTTTTCACTTTCGGCGCCCTCCGGAGGAATGAAGACAAACGTCCAGCTTTTGCTGCCACAGCAAAGGTGCCAGCGGGGAAAAGTGATGCTGGTCCTCACTGCCTCCTGGAACCCCTTCAAATGCCCCAGACAATTTGGCCCTCTCTGCTTTCCTGCGCACGCTATCCTCAAATGCACCTTTTTTCACTTTCGGCGCTGTTTGGAGCAAAAAAGACAAACGTCCAGCTTTTGCTGCCACAGCAAAGGTGCCAGCGGGGAAAAGTGATGCTGGTCCTCACTGCCTCCTGGAACCCCTTCAAATGCCCCACACAATTTGGCCCTCTCTGCTTTCCTGAAAAGTCTATCCTCAAAAGCACCTTTTTTCACTTTCGGCGCTGTTTGGAGCAAAAAAGACAAACGTCCAGCTTTTGCTGCCACAGCAAAGGTGCCAGCGGGGAAAAGTGATGCTGGTCCTCACTGCCTCCTGGAACCCCTTCAAATGCCCCAGACAATTTGGCCCTCTCTGCTTTCCTGCGCACTCTATCCTCAAAAGCACCTTTTTTCACTTTCGGCGCCCTCCGGAGGAAAAAAGACAAACGTCCAGCTTTTGCTGCCACAGCAAAGGTGCCAGCGGGGAAAAGTGATGCTGGTCCTCACTGCCTCCTGGAACCCCTTCAAATGCCCCAGACAATTTCGCCCTCTCTGTTTTCCTGCGCACGCTATCCTCAAAAGCACCTTTTTTCACTTTCGGTGCTGTTTGGAGCAAAAAAGACAAACGTCCAGCTTTTGCTGCCACAGCAAAGGTGCCAGCGGGGAAAAGTGATGCTGGTCCTCACTGCCTCCTGGAACCCCTTCAAATGCCCCAGACAATTTGGCCCTCTCTGCTTTCCTGCGCACGCTATCCTCAAATGCACCTTTTTTCACTTTCGGCGCTGTTTGGAGCAAAAAAGACAAACGTCCAGCTTTTGCTGCCACAGCAAAGGTGCCAGCGGGGAAAAGTGATGCTGGTCCTCACTGCCTCCTGGAACCCCTTCAAATGCCCCAGACAATTTGGCCCTCTCTGCTTTCCTGCGCACGCTATCCTCAAAATGCACCTTTTTTCACTTTCGGCGCTGTTTGGAGCAAAAAAGACAAACGTCCAGCTTTTGCTGCCACAGCAAAGGTGCCAGCGGGGAAAAGTGATGCTGGTCCTCACTGCCTCCTGGAAGCCCTTCAAATGCCCCAGACAATTTGGCCCTCTCTGCTTTCCTGCGCACTCTATCCTCAAAAGCACCTTTTTTCACTTTCGGCGCTGTTTGGGGCAAAAAAGACAAACGTCCAGCTTTTGCTGCCACAGCAAAGGTGCCAGCGGGGAAAAGTGATGCTGGTCCTCACTGCCTCCTGGAACCCCTTCAAATGCCCCAGACAATTTGGCCCTCTCTGCTTTCCTGCGCACGCTATCCTCAAAAGCACCTTTTTTCACTTTCGGCGCTGTTTGGAGCAAAAAAGACAAACGTCCAGCTTTTGCTGCCACAGCAAAGGTGCCAGCGGGGAAAAGTGATGCTGGTCCTCACTGCCTCCTGGAACCCCTTCAAATGCCCCAGACAATTTGGCCCTCTCTGCTTTCCTGCGCACTCTATCCTCAAAAGCACCTTTTTTCACTTTCGGCGCCATCTGGAGGAATGAAGACAAACGTCCAGCTTTTGCTGCCACAGCAAAGGTGCCAGCGGGGAAAATGATGCTGGTCCTCACTGCCTCCTGGAACCCCTTCAAATGCCCCAGACAATTTGGCCCTCTCTGCTTTCCTGAAAACTCTATCCTCAAAAGCACCTTTTTTCACTTTCGGCGCTGTTTGGAGCAAAAAAGACAAACGTCCAGCTTTTGCTGCCACAGCAAAGGTGCCAGCGGGGAAAAGTGATGCTGCTTCTCACTGCCTCCTGGAACCCCTTCAAATGCCCCAGACAATTTGGCCCTCTCTGCTTTCCTGCGCACGCTATCCTCAAATGCACCTTTTTTCACTTTCGGCGCTGTTTGGAGCAAAAAAGACAAACGTCCAGCTTTTGCTGCCACAGCAAAGGTGCCAGCGGGGAAAAGTGATGCTGGTCCTCACTGCCTCCTGGAACCCCTTCAAATGCCCCAGACAATTTGGCCCTCTCTGCTTTCCTGCGCACGCTATCCTCAAAAGCACCTTTTTTCACTTTCGGCGCTGTTTGGAGCAAAAAAGACAAACGTCCAGCTTTTGCTGCCACAGCAAAGGTGCCAGCGGGGAAAAGTGATGCTGGTCCTCACTGCCTCCTGGAACCCCTTCAAATGCCCCAGACAATTTGGCCCTCTCTGTTTTCCTGCGCACGCTATCCTCAAAAGCACCTTTTTTCACTTTCGGTGCTGTTTGGAGCAAAAAAGACAAACGTCCAGCTTTTGCTGCCACAGCAAAGGTGCCAGCGGGGAAAAGTGATGCTGGTCCTCACTGCCTCCTGGAACCCCTTCAAATGCCCCACACAATTTGGCCCTCTCTGCTTTCCTGCGCACTCTATCCTCAAAAGCACCTTTTTTCACTTTCGGCGCTGTTTGGGGCAAAAAAGACAAACGTCCAGCTTTTGCTGCCACAGCAAAGGTGCCAGCGGGGAAAAGTGATGCTGCTTCTCACTGCCTCCTGGAACCCCTTCAAATGCCCCAGACAATTTGGCCCTCTCTGCTTTCCTGCGCACGCTATCCTCAAAAGCACCTTTTTTCACTTTCGGCGCTGTTTGGAGCAAAAAAGACAAACGTCCAGCTTTTGCTGCCACAGCAAAGGTGCCAGCGGGGAAAAGTGATGCTGGTCCTCACTGCCTCCTGGAACCCCTTCAAATGCCCCAGACAATTTGGCCCTCTCTGCTTTCCTGCGCACGCTATCCTCAAAAGCACCTTTTTTCACTTTCGGCGCTGTTTGGAGCAAAAAAGACAAACGTCCAGCTTTTGCTGCCACAGCAAAGGTGCCAGCGGGGAAAAGTGATGCTGGTCCTCACTGCCTCCTGGAACCCCTTCAAATGCCCCAGACAATTTGGCCCTCTCTGCTTTCCTGCGCACGCTCTCCTCAAAAGCACCTTTTTTCACTTTCGGCGCCCTCCGGAGGAATGAAGACAAACGTCCAGCTTTTGCTGCCACAGCAAAGGTGCCAGCGGGGAAAATGATGCTGGTCCTCACTGCCTCCTGGAACCCCTTCAAATGCCCCAGACAATTTGGCCCTCTCTGCTTTCCTGAAAAGTCTATCCTCAAAAGCACCTTTTTTCACTTTCGGCGCTGTTTGGAGCAAAAAAGACAAACGTCCAGCTTTTGCTGCCACAGCAAAGGTGCCAGCGGGGAAAAGTGATGCTGGTCCTCACTGCCTCCTGGAACCCCTTCAAATGCCCCAGACAATTTGGTCCTCTCTGCTTTCCTGCGCACGCTATCCTCAAAAGCACCTTTTTTCACTTTCGGCGCTGTTTGGACAAAAAAGACAAACGTCCAGCTTTTGCTGCCACAGCAAAGGTGCCAGCGGGGAAAAGTGATGCTGCTTCTCACTGCCTCCTGGAACCCCTTCAAATGCCCCAGACAATTTGGCCCTCTCTGCTTTCCTGCGCACGCTATCCTCAAATGCACCTTTTTTCACTTTCGGCGCTGTTTGGAGCAAAAAAGACAAACGTCCAGCTTTTGCTGCCACAGCAAAGGTGCCAGCGGGGAAAAGTGATGCTGGTCCTCACTGCCTCCTGGAACCCCTTCAAATGCCCCAGACAATTTGGCCCTCTCTGCTTTCCTGCGCACGCTATCCTCAAAACCACCTTTTTTCACTTTCGGCGCTGTTTGGAGCAAAAAAGACAAACGTCCAGCTTTTGCTGCCACAGCAAAGGTGCCAGCGGGGAAAAGTGATGCTGCTTCTCACTGCCTCCTGGAACCCCTTCAAATGCCCCAGACAATTTGGCCCTCTCTGCTTTCCTGCGCACGCTATCCTCAAATGCACCTTTTTTCACTTTCGGAGCTGTTTGGAGCAAAAAAGACAAACGTCCAGCTTTTGCTGCCACAGCAAAGGTGCCAGCGGGGAAAAGTGATGCTGGTCCTCACTGCCTCCTGGAACCCCTTCAAATGCCCCAGACAATTTGGCCCTCTCTGCTTTCCTGCGCACTCTATCCTCAAAAACACCTTTTTTCACTTTCGGCGCTGTTTGGAGCAAAAAAGACAAACGTCCAGCTTTTGCTGCCACAGCAAAGGTGCCAGCGGGGAAAAGTGATGCTGGTCCTCACTGCCTCCTGGAACCCCTTCAAATGCCCCAGACAATTTGGCCCTCTCTGCTTTCCTGCGCACGCTATCCTCAAAAGCACCTTTTTTCACTTTCGGCGCTGTTTGGAGCAAAAAAGACAAACGTCCAGCTTTTGCTGCCACAGCAAAGGTGCCAGCAGGGAAAAGTGATGCTGGTCCTCACTGCCTCCTGGAACCCCTTCAAATGCCCCAGACAATTTGGCCCTCTCTGCTTTCCTGCGCACGCTATCCTCAAAAGCACCTTTTTTCACTTTCGGCGCTGTTTGGAGCAAAAAAGACAAACGTCCAGCTTTTGCTGCCACAGCAAAGGTGCCAGCGGGGAAAAGTGATGCTGGTCCTCACTGCCTCCTGGAAGCCCTTCAAATGCCCCACACAATTTGGCCCTCTCTGCTTTCCTGCGCACGCTATCCTCAAAAGCACCTTTTTTCACTTTCGGCGCTGTTTGGAGCAAAAAAGACAAACGTCCAGCTTTTGCTGCCACAGCAAAGGTGCCAGCGGGGAAAAGTGATGCTGCTTCTCACTGCCTCCTGGAACCCCTTCAAATGCCCCACACAATTTGGCCCTCTCTGCTTTCCTGCGCACGCTATCCTCAAAAGCACCTTTTTTCACTTTCGGCGCTGTTTGGAGCAAAAAAGACAAACGTCCAGCTTTTGCTGCCACAGCAAAGGTGCCAGCGGGGAAAAGTGATGCTGGTCCTCACTGCCTCCTGGAAGCCCTTCAAATGCCCCACACAATTTGGCCCTCTCTGCTTTCCTGCGCACTCTATCCTCAAAAGCACCTTTTTTCACTTTCGGCTCTGTTTGGAGCAAAAAAGACAAACGTCCAGCTTTTGCTGCCACAGCAAAGGTGCCAGCGGGGAAAAGTGATGCTGGTCCTCACTGCCTCCTGGAACCCCTTCAAATGCCCCAGACAATTTGGCCCTCTCTGCTTTCCTGCGCACGCTATCCTCAAAAGCACCTTTTTTCACTTTTGGCGCTGTTTGGAGCAAAAAAGACAAACGTCCAGCTTTTGCTGCCACAGCAAAGGTGCCAGCGGGGAAAAGTGATGCTGGTCCTCACTGCCTCCTGGAACCCCTTCAAATGCCCCAGACAATTTGGCCCTCTCTGCTTTCCTGCGCACGCTATCCTCAAAAGCACCTTTTTTCACTTTCGGCGCTGTTTGGAGCAAAAAAGACAAACGTCCAGCTTTTGCTGCCACAGCAAAGGTGCCAGCAGGGAAAAGTGATGCTGGTCCTCACTGCCTCCTGGAACCCCTTCAAATGCCCCAGACAATTTGGCCCTCTCTGCTTTCCTGCGCACGCTATCCTCAAAAGCACCTTTTTTCACTTTCGGCGCCCTCCGGAGGAATGAAGACAAACGTCCAGCTTTTGCTGCCACAGCAAAGGTGCCAGCGGGGAAAAGTGATGCTGCTTCTCACTGCCTCCTGGAACCCCTTCAAATGCCCCAGACAATTTGGCCCTCTCTGCTTTCCTGAAAAGTCTATCCTCAAAAGCACCTTTTTTCACTTTCGGCGCTGTTTGGAGCAAAAAAGACAAACGTCCAGCTTTTGCTGCCACAGCAAAGGTGCCAGCGGGGAAAAGTGATGCTGGTCCTCACTGCCTCCTGGAACCCCTTCAAATGCCCCACACAATTTGGCCCTCTCTGCTTTCCTGCGCACGCTATCCTCAAAAGCACCTTTTTTCACTTTCGGCGCTGTTTGGAGCAAAAAAGACAAACGTCCAGCTTTTGCTGCCACAGCAAAGGTGCCAGCGGGGAAAAGTGATGCTGCTTCTCACTGCCTCCTGGAACCCCTTCAAATGCCCCAGACAATTTGGCCCTCTCTGCTTTCCTGCGCACGCTATCCTCAAAAACACCTTTTTTCACTTTCGGCGCTGTTTGGAGCAAAAAAGACAAACGTCCAGCTTTTGCTGCCACAGCAAAGGTGCCAGCGGGGAAAAGTGATGCTGGTCCTCACTGCCTCCTGGAACCCCTTCAAATGCCCCAGACAATTTGGCCCTCTCTGCTTTCCTGCGCACGCTATCCTCAAATGCACCTTTTTTCACTTTCGGCGCTGTTTGGAGCAAAAAAGACTAACGTCCAGCTTTTGCTGCCACAGCAAAGGTGCCAGCGGGGAAAAGTGATGCTGGTCCTCACTGCCTCCTGGAACCCCTTCAAATGCCCCAGACAATTTGGCCCTCTCTGCTTTCCTGCGCACTCTATCCTCAAAAGCACCTTTTTTCACTTTCGGCGCTGTTTGGAGCAAAAAAGACAAACGTCCAGCTTTTGCTGCCACAGCAAAGGTGCCAGCGGGGAAAAGTGATGCTGGTCCTCACTGCCTCCTGGAACCCCTTCAAATGCCCCACACAATTTGGCCCTCTCTGCTTTCCTGAAAAGTCTATCCTCAAAAGCACCTTTTTTCACTTTCGGCGCTGTTTGGAGCAAAAAAGACAAACGTCCAGCTTTTGCTGCCACAGCAAAGGTGCCAGCGGGGAAAAGTGATGCTGGTCCTCACTGCCTCCTGGAACCCCTTCAAATGCCCCAGACAATTTGGCCCTCTCTGCTTTCCTGCGCACTCTATCCTCAAAAGCACCTTTTTTCACTTTCGGCGCTGTTTGGAGCAAAAAAGACAAACGTCCAGCTTTTGCTGCCACAGCAAAGGTGCCAGCGGGGAAAAGTGATGCTGCTTCTCACTGCCTCCTGGAACCCCTTCAAATGCCCCAGACAATTTGGCCCTCTCTGGTTTCCTGCGCACGCTATCCTCAAATGCACCTTTTTTCACTTTCGGCGCTGTTTGGAGCAAAAAAGACAAACTTCCAGCTTTTGCTGCCACAGCAAAGGTGCCAGCGGGGAAAAGTGATGCTGGTCCTCACTGCCTCCTGGAACCCCTTCAAATGCCCCAGACAATTTGGCCCTCTCTGCTTTCCTGCGCACTCTATCCTCAAAAGCACCTTTTTTCACTTTCGGCGCCCTCCGGAGGAAAATAGACAAACGTCCAGCTTTTGCTGCCACAGCAAAGGTGCCAGCGGGGAAAAGTGATGCTGCTTCTCACTGCCTCCTGGAACCCCTTCAAATGCCCCAGACAATTTGGCCCTCTCTGCTTTCCTGCGCACGCTATCCTCAAATGCACCTTTTTTCACTTTCGGAGCTGTTTGGAGCAAAAAAGACAAACGTCCAGCTTTTGCTGCCACAGCAAAGGTGCCAGCGGGGAAAAGTGATGCTGGTCCTCACTGCCTCCTGGAACCCCTTCAAATGCCCCAGACAATTTGGCCCTCTCTGCTTTCCTGCGCACTCTATCCTCAAAAACACCTTTTTTCACTTTCGGCGCTGTTTGGAGCAAAAAAGACAAACGTCCAGCTTTTGCTGCCACAGCAAAGGTGCCAGCGGGGAAAAGTGATGCTGGTCCTCACTGCCTCCTGGAACCCCTTCAAATGCCCCAGACAATTTGGCCCTCTCTGCTTTCCTGCGCACGCTATCCTCAAAAGCACCTTTTTTCACTTTCGGCGCTGTTTGGAGCAAAAAAGACAAACGTCCAGCTTTTGCTGCCACAGCAAAGGTGCCAGCGGGAAAAGTGATGCTGGTCCTCACTGCCTCCTGGAACCCCTTCAAATGCCCCAGACAATTTGGCCCTCTCTGCTTTCCTGCGCACGCTATCCTCAAAAGCACCTTTTTTCACTTTCGGCACTGTTGGAGCAAAAAGACAACGTCCAGCTTTTGCTGCCACAGCAAAGGTGCCAGCGGGGAAAAAGTGATGCTGGTCCTCACTGCCTCCTGGAACCCCATCAAATGCCCCACACCAATTTGGCCGCCCTCTCTGCTTTCCTGCGCACGCTATCCTCAAAAGCACCTTTTTTCACTTTCGGCGCTGTTTGGAGCAAAAAAGACAAACGTCCAGCTTTTGCTGCCACAGCAAAGGTGCCAGCGGGGAAAAGTGATGCTGGTCCTCACTGCCTCCTGGAACCCCTTCAAATGCCCCAGACAATTTGGCCCTCTCTGCTTTCCTGCGCACGCTATCCTCAAAAGCACCTTTTTTCACTTTCGGCGCTGTTTGGAGCAAAAAAGACAAACGTCCAGCTTTTGCTGCCACAGCAAAGGTGCCAGCGGGGAAAAGTGATGCTGGTCCTCACTGCCTCCTGGAACCCCTTCAAATGCCCCACACAATTTGGCCCTCTCTGCTTTCCTGCGCACGCTATCCTCAAAAGCACCTTTTTTCACTTTCGGCTCTGTTTGGAGCAAAAAAGACAAACGTCCAGCTTTTGCTGCCACAGCAAAGGTGCCAGCGGGGAAAAGTGATGCTGGTCCTCACTGCCTCCTGGAACCCCTTCAAATGCCCCAGACAATTTGGCCCTCTCTGCTTTCCTGCGCACGCTATCCTCAAAAGCACCTTTTTTCACTTTCGGCGCTGTTTGGAGCAAAAAAGACAAACGTCCAGCTTTTGCTGCCACAGCAAAGGTGCCAGCGGGGAAAAGTGATGCTGGTCCTCACTGCCTCCTGGAACCCCTTCAAATGCCCCAGACAATTTGGCCCTCTCTGCTTTCCTGCGCACTCTATCCTCAAAAGCACCTTTTTTCACTTTCCGCGCTGTTTGGAGCAAAAAAGACAAACGTCCAGCTTTTGCTGCCACAGCAAAGGTGCCAGCGGGGAAAAGTGATGCTGGTCCTCACTGCCTCCTGGAACCCCTTCAAATGCCCCAGACAATTTGGCCCTCTCTGCTTTCCTGCGCACGCTATCCTCAAATGCACCTTTTTTCACTTTCGGCGCTGTTTGGAGCAAAAAAAGACAAACGTCCAGCTTTTGCTGCCACAGCAAAGGTGCCAGCGGGGAAAAGTGATGCTGGTCCTCACTGCCTCCTGGAAGCCCTTCAAATGCCCCACACAATTTGGCCCTCTCTGCTTTCCTGCGCACGCTATCCTCAAAAGCACCTTTTTTCACTTTCGGCGCTGTTTGGAGCAAAAAAGACAAACGTCCAGCTTTTGCTGCCACAGCAAAGGTGCCAGCGGGGAAAAGTGATGCTGCTTCTCACTGCCTCCTGGAACCCCTTCAAATGCCCCAGACAATTTGGCCCTCTCTGCTTTCCTGCGCACGCTATCCTCAAAAGCACCTTTTTTCACTTTCGGCGCTGTTTGGAGCAAAAAAGACAAACGTCCAGCTTTTGCTGCCACAGCAAAGGTGCCAGCAGGGAAAAGTGATGCTGGTCCTCACTGCCTCCTGGAACCCCTTCAAATGCCCCAGACAATTTGGCCCTCTCTGCTTTCCTGCGCACGCTATCCTCAAAAGCACCTTTTTTCACTTTCGGCGCCCTCCGGAGGAATGAAGACAAACGTCCAGCTTTTGCTGCCACAGCAAAGGTGCCAGCGGGGAAAAGTGATGCTGGTCCTCACTGCCTCCTGGAACCCCTTCAAATGCCCCAGACAATTTGGCCCTCTCTGCTTTCCTGAAAAGTCTATCCTCAAAAGCACCTTTTTTCACTTTCGGCGCTGTTTGGAGCAAAAAAGACAAACGTCCAGCTTTTGCTGCCACAGCAAAGGTGCCAGCGGGGAAAAGTGATGCTGGTCCTCACTGCCTCCTGGAACCCCTTCAAATGCCCCAGACAATTTGGCCCTCTCTGCTTTCCTGAAAAGTCTATCCTCAAAAGCACCTTTTTTCACTTTCGGCGCTGTTTGGAGCAAAAAAGACAAACGTCCAGCTTTTGCTGCCACAGCAAAGGTGCCAGCGGGGAAAAGTGATGCTGCTTCTCACTGCCTCCTGGAACCCCTTCAAATGCCCCAGACAATTTGGCCCTCTTAGCTTTCCTGAAAAGTCTATCCTCAAAAGCACCTTTTTTCACTTTCGGCGCTGTTTGGAGCAAAAAAGACAAACGTCCAGCTTTTGCTGCCACAGCAAAGGTGCCAGCGGGGAAAAGTGATGCTGGTCCTCACTGCCTCCTGGAACCCCTTCAAATGCCCCACACAATTTGGCCCTCTCTGCTTTCCTGCGCACGCTATCCTCAAAAGCACCTTTTTTCACTTTCGGCGCTGTTTGGAGCAAAAAAGACAAACGTCCAGCTTTTGCTGCCACAGCAAAGGTGCCAGCGGGGAAAAGTGATGCTGCTTCTCACTGCCTCCTGGAACCCCTTCAAATGCCCCAGACAATTTGGCCCTCTCTGCTTTCCTGCGCACGCTATCCTCAAAAACACCTTTTTTCACTTTCGGCGCTGTTTGGAGCAAAAAAGACAAACGTCCAGCTTTTGCTGCCACAGCAAAGGTGCCAGCGGGGAAAAGTGATGCTGGTCCTCACTGCCTCCTGGAACCCCTTCAAATGCCCCACACAATTTGGCCCTCTCTGCTTTCCTGCGCACGCTATCCTCAAATGCACCTTTTTTCACTTTCGGCGCTGTTTGGAGCAAAAAAGACTAACGTCCAGCTTTTGCTGCCACAGCAAAGGTGCCAGCGGGGAAAAGTGATGCTGGTCCTCACTGCCTCCTGGAACCCCTTCAAATGCCCCAGACAATTTGGCCCTCTCTGCTTTCCTGCGCACTCTATCCTCAAAAGCACCTTTTTTCACTTTCGGCGCTGTTTGGAGCAAAAAAGACAAACGTCCAGCTTTTGCTGCCACAGCAAAGGTGCCAGCGGGGAAAAGTGATGCTGCTTCTCACTGCCTCCTGGAACCCCTTCAAATGCCCCACACAATTTGGCCCTCTCTGCTTTCCTGAAAAGTCTATCCTCAAAAGCACCTTTTTTCACTTTCGGCGCTGTTTGGAGCAAAAAAGACAAACGTCCAGCTTTTGCTGCCACAGCAAAGGTGCCAGCGGGGAAAAGTGATGCTGGTCCTCACTGCCTCCTGGAACCCCTTCAAATGCCCCACACAATTTGGCCCTCTCTGCTTTCCTGCGCACGCTATCCTCAAAAGCACCTTTTTTCACTTTCGGCGCTGTTTGGAGCAAAAAAGACAAACGTCCAGCTTTTGCTGCCACAGCAAAGGTGCCAGCGGGGAAAAGTGATGCTGCTTCTCACTGCCTCCTGGAACCCCTTCAAATGCCCCAGACAATTTGGCCCTCTCTGCTTACCTGCGCACGCTATCCTCAAAAGCACCTTTTTTCACTTTCGGCGCTGTTTGGAGCAAAAAAGACAAACGTCCAGCTTTTGCTGCCACAGCAAAGGTGCCAGCAGGGAAAAGTGATGCTGGTCCTCACTGCCTCCTGGAACCCCTTCAAATGCCCCAGACAATTTGGCCCTCTCTGCTTTCCTGCGCACGCTATCCTCAAAAGCACCTTTTTTCACTTTCGGCGCCCTCCGGAGGAATGAAGACAAACGTCCAGCTTTTGCTGCCACAGCAAAGGTGCCAGCGGGGAAAAGTGATGCTGCTTCTCACTGCCTCCTGGAACCCCTTCAAATGCCCCAGACAATTTGGCCCTCTCTGCTTTCCTGAAAAGTCTATCCTCAAAAGCACCTTTTTTCACTTTCGGCGCTGTTTGGAGCAAAAAAGACAAACGTCCAGCTTTTGCTGCCACAGCAAAGGTGCCAGCGGGGAAAAGTGATGCTGGTCCTCACTGCCTCCTGGAACCCCTTCAAATGCCCCAGACAATTTGGCCCTCTCTGCTTTCCTGCGCACGCTATCCTCAAAAGCACCTTTTTTCACTTTCGGCGCTGTTTGGAGCAAAAAAGACAAACGTCCAGCTTTTGCTGCCACAGCAAAGGTGCCAGCGGGGAAAAGTGATGCTGCTTCTCACTGCCTCCTGGAACCCCTTCAAATGCCCCAGACAATTTGGCCCTCTCTGCTTTCCTGAAAAGTCTATCCTCAAAAGCACCTTTTTTCACTTTCGGCGCTGTTTGGAGCAAAAAAGACAAACGTCCAGCTTTTGCTGCCACAGCAAAGGTGCCAGCGGGGAAAAGTGATGCTGGTCCTCACTGCCTCCTGGAACCCCTTCAAATGCCCCACACAATTTGGCCCTCTCTGCTTTCCTGCGCACGCTATCCTCAAAAACACCTTTTTTCACTTTCGGCGCTGTTTGGAGCAAAAAAGACAAACGTCCAGCTTTTGCTGCCACAGCAAAGGTGCCAGCGGGGAAAAGTGATGCTGCTTCTCACTGCCTCCTGGAACCCCTTCAAATGCCCCAGACAATTTGGCCCTCTCTGCTTTCCTGAAAAGTCTATCCTCAAAAGCACCTTTTTTCACTTTCGGCGCTGTTTGGAGCAAAAAAGACAAACGTCCAGCTTTTGCTGCCACAGCAAAGGTGCCAGCGGGGAAAAGTGATGCTGGTCCTCACTGCCTCCTGGAACCCCTTCAAATGCCCCACACAATTTGGCCCTCTCTGCTTTCCTGCGCACGCTATCCTCAAAAACACCTTTTTTCACTTTCGGCGCTGTTTGGAGCAAAAAAGACAAACGTCCAGCTTTTGCTGCCACAGCAAAGGTGCCAGCGGGGAAAAGTGATGCTGGTCCTCACTGCCTCCTGGAACCCCTTCAAATGCCCCACACAATTTGGCCCTCTCTGCTTTCCTGCGCACGCTATCCTCAAATGCACCTTTTTTCACTTTCGGCGCTGTTTGGAGCAAAAAAGACTAACGTCCAGCTTTTGCTGCCACAGCAAAGGTGCCAGCGGGGAAAAGTGATGCTGGTCCTCACTGCCTCCTGGAACCCCTTCAAATGCCCCAGACAATTTGGCCCTCTCTGCTTTCCTGCGCACTCTATCCTCAAAAGCACCTTTTTTCACTTTCGGCGCTGTTTGGAGCAAAAAAGACAAACGTCCAGCTTTTGCTGCCACAGCAAAGGTGCCAGCGGGGAAAAGTGATGCTGCTTCTCACTGCCTCCTGGAACCCCTTCAAATGCCCCACACAATTTGGCCCTCTCTGCTTTCCTGAAAAGTCTATCCTCAAAAGCACCTTTTTTCACTTTCGGCGCTGTTTGGAGCAAAAAAGACAAACGTCCAGCTTTTGCTGCCACAGCAAAGGTGCCAGCGGGGAAAAGTGATGCTGGTCCTCACTGCCTCCTGGAACCCCTTCAAATGCCCCAGACAATTTGGCCCTCTCTGCTTTCCTGCGCACTCTATCCTCAAAAGCACCTTTTTTCACTTTCGGCGCTGTTTGGAGCAAAAAAGACAAACGTCCAGCTTTTGCTGCCACAGCAAAGGTGCCAGCGGGGAAAAGTGATGCTGCTTCTCACTGCCTCCTGGAACCCCTTCAAATGCCCCAGACAATTTGGCCCTCTCTGCTTTCCTGCGCACGCTATCCTCAAATGCACCTTTTTTCACTTTCGGCGCTGTTTGGAGCAAAAAAGACAAACTTCCAGCTTTTGCTGCCACAGCAAAGGTGCCAGCGGGGAAAAGTGATGCTGGTCCTCACTGCCTCCTGGAACCCCTTCAAATGCCCCAGACAATTTGGCCCTCTCTGCTTTCCTGCGCACTCTATCCTCAAAAGCACCTTTTTTCACTTTCGGCGCCCTCCGGAGGAAAATAAACAAACGTCCAGCTTTTGCTGCCACAGCAAAGGTGCCAGCGGGGAAAAGTGATGCTGCTTCTCACTGCCTCCTGGAACCCCTTCAAATGCCCCAGACAATTTGGCCCTCTCTGCTTTCCTGCGCACGCTATCCTCAAATGCACCTTTTTTCACTTTCGGCGCTGTTTGGAGCAAAAAAGACAAACGTCCAGCTTTTGCTGCCACAGCAAAGGTGCCAGCAGGGAAAAGTGATGCTGGTCCTCACTGCCTCCTGGAACCCCTTCAAATGCCCCAGACAATTTGGCCCTCTCTGCTTTCCTGCGCACGCTATCCTCAAAAGCACCTTTTTTCGCTTTCGGCGCCCTCCGGAGGAATGAAGACAAACGTCCAGCTTTTGCTGCCACAGCAAAGGTGCCAGCGGGGAAAAGTGATGCTGGTCCTCACTGCCTCCTGGAACCCCTTCAAATGCCCCAGACAATTTGGCCCTCTCTGCTTTCCTGAAAAGTCTATCCTCAAAAGCACCTTTTTTCACTTTCGGCGCTGTTTGGAGCAAAAAAGACAAACGTCCAGCTTTTGCTGCCACAGCAAAGGTGCCAGCGGGGAAAAGTGATGCTGGTCCTCACTGCCTCCTGGAACCCCTTCAAATGCCCCAGACAATTTGGCCCTCTCTGCTTTCCTGCGCACGCTATCCTCAAAAGCACCTTTTTTCACTTTCGGCGCTGTTTGGAGCAAAAAAGACAAACGTCCAGCTTTTGCTGCCACAGCAAAGGTGCCAGCGGGGAAAAGTGATGCTGCTTCTCACTGCCTCCTGGAACCCCTTCAAATGCCCCAGACAATTTGGCCCTCTCTGCTTTCCTGAAAAGTCTATCCTCAAAAGCACCTTTTTTCACTTTCGGCGCTGTTTGGAGCAAAAAAGACAAACGTCCAGCTTTTGCTGCCACAGCAAAGGTGCCAGCGGGGAAAAGTGATGCTGGTCCTCACTGCCTCCTGGAACCCCTTCAAATGCCCCACACAATTTGGCCCTCTCTGCTTTCCTGCGCACGCTATCCTCAAAAGCACCTTTTTTCACTTTCGGCGCTGTTTGGAGCAAAAAAGACAAACGTCCAGCTTTTGCTGCCACAGCAAAGGTGCCAGCGGGGAAAAGTGATGCTGCTTCTCACTGCCTCCTGGAACCCCTTCAAATGCCCCAGACAATTTGGCCCTCTCTGCTTTCCTGCGCACGCTATCCTCAAAAACACCTTTTTTCACTTTCGGCGCTGTTTGGAGCAAAAAAGACAAACGTCCAGCTTTTGCTGCCACAGCAAAGGTGCCAGCGGGGAAAAGTGATGCTGGTCCTCACTGCCTCCTGGAACCCCTTCAAATGCCCCACACAATTTGGCCCTCTCTGGTTTCCTGCGCACGCTATCCTCAAATGCACCTTTTTTCACTTTCGGCGCTGTTTGGAGCAAAAAAGACTAACGTCCAGCTTTTGCTGCCACAGCAAAGGTGCCAGCGGGGAAAAGTGATGCTGGTCCTCACTGCCTCCTGGAACCCCTTCAAATGCCCCAGACAATTTGGCCCTCTCTGCTTTCCTGCGCACTCTATCCTCAAAAGCACCTTTTTTCACTTTCGGCGCTGTTTGGAGCAAAAAAGACAAACGTCCAGCTTTTGCTGCCACAGCAAAGGTGCCAGCGGGGAAAAGTGATGCTGCTTCTCACTGCCTCCTGGAACCCCTTCAAATGCCCCACACAATTTGGCCCTCTCTGCTTTCCTGAAAAGTCTATCCTCAAAAGCACCTTTTTTCACTTTCGGCGCTGTTTGGAGCAAAAAAGACAAACGTCCAGCTTTTGCTGCCACAGCAAAGGTGCCAGCGGGGAAAAGTGATGCTGGTCCTCACTGCCTCCTGGAACCCCTTCAAATGCCCCAGACAATTTGGCCCTCTCTGCTTTCCTGCGCACTCTATCCTCAAAAGCACCTTTTTTCACTTTCGGCGCTGTTTGGAGCAAAAAAGACAAACGTCCAGCTTTTGCTGCCACAGCAAAGGTGCCAGCGGGGAAAAGTGATGCTGCTTCTCACTGCCTCCTGGAACCCCTTCAAATGCCCCAGACAATTTGGCCCTCTCTGGTTTCCTGCGCACGCTATCCTCAAATGCACCTTTTTTCACTTTCGGCGCTGTTTGGAGCAAAAAAGACAAACTTCCAGCTTTTGCTGCCACAGCAAAGGTGCCAGCGGGGAAAAGTGATGCTGGTCCTCACTGCCTCCTGGAACCCCTTCAAATGCCCCAGACAATTTGGCCCTCTCTGCTTTCCTGCGCACTCTATCCTCAAAAGCACCTTTTTTCACTTTCGGCGCCCTCCGGAGGAACATAGACAAACGTCCAGCTTTTGCTGCCACAGCAAAGGTGCCAGCGGGGAAAAGTGATGCTGGTCCTCACTGCCTCCTGGAACCCCTTCAAATGCCCCAGACAATTTGGCCCTCTCTGTTTTCCTGCGCACGCTATCCTCAAAAGCACCTTTTTTCACTTTCGGTGCTGTTTGGAGCAAAAAAGACAAACGTCCAGCTTTTGCTGCCACAGCAAAGGTGCCAGCGGGGAAAAGTGATGCTGGTCCTCACTGCCTCCTGGAACCCCTTCAAATGCCCCAGACAATTTGGCCCTCTCTGCTTTCCTGCGCACGCTATCCTCAAAAGCACCTTTTTTCACTTTCGGCGCCCTCCGGAGGAATGAAGACAAACGTCCAGCTTTTGCTGCCACAGCAAAGGTGCCAGCGGGGAAAAGTGATGCTGGTCCTCACTGCCTCCTGGAACCCCTTCAAATGCCCCAGACAATTTGGCCCTCTCTGCTTTCCTGCGCACGCTATCCTCAAATGCACCTTTTTTCACTTTCGGCGCTGTTTGGAGCAAAAAAGACAAACGTCCAGCTTTTGCTGCCACAGCAAAGGTGCCAGCGGGGAAAAGTGATGCTGCTTCTCACTGCCTCCTGGAACCCCTTCAAATGCCCCACACAATTTGGCCCTCTCTGCTTTCCTGCGCACGCTATCCTCAAAAGCACCTTTTTTCACTTTCGGCGCTGTTTGGAGCAAAAAAGACAAACGTCCAGCTTTTGCTGCCACAGCAAAGGTGCCAGCGGGGAAAAGTGATGCTGGTCCTCACTGCCTCCTGGAACCCCTTCAAATGCCCCAGACAATTTGGCCCTCTCTGCTTTCCTGCGCACTCTATCCTCAAAAGCACCTTTTTTCACTTTCGGCGCTGTTTGGAGCAAAAAAGACAAACGTCCAGCTTTTGCTGCCACAGCAAAGGTGCCAGCGGGGAAAAGTGATGCTGGTCCTCACTGCCTCCTGGAACCCCTTCAAATGCCCCAGACAATTTCGCCCTCTCTGTTTTCCTGCGCACGCTATCCTCAAAAGCACCTTTTTTCACTTTCGGCGCTGTTTGGAGCAAAAAAGACAAACGTCCAGCTTTTGCTGCCACAGCAAAGGTGCCAGCGGGGAAAAGTGATGCTGGTCCTCACTGCCTCCTGGAACCCCTTCAAATGCCCCAGACAATTTGGCCCTCTCTGCTTTCCTGCGCACGCTATCCTCAAATGCACCTTTTTTCACTTTCGGCGCTGTTTGGAGCAAAAAAGACAAACGTCCAGCTTTTGCTGCCACAGCAAAGGTGCCAGCGGGGAAAAGTGATGCTGGTCCTCACTGCCTCCTGGAAGCCCTTCAAATGCCCCAGACAATTTGGCCCTCTCTGCTTTCCTGCGCACTCTATCCTCAAAAGCACCTTTTTTCACTTTCGGCGCTGTTTGGGGCAAAAAAGACAAACGTCCAGCTTTTGCTGCCACAGCAAAGGTGCCAGCGGGGAAAAGTGATGCTGGTCCTCACTGCCTCCTGGAACCCCTTCAAATGCCCCAGACAATTTGGCCCTCTCTGCTTTCCTGCGCACGCTATCCTCAAAAGCACCTTTTTTCACTTTCGGCGCCCTCCAGAGGAAAAAAGACAAACGTCCACCTTTTGCTGCCACAGCAAAGGTGCCAGCGGGGAAAAGTGATGCTGGTCCTCACTGCCTCCTGGAACCCCTTTAAATGCCCCAGACAATTTGGCCCTCTCTGCTTTCCTGCGCACTCTATCCTCAAAAGCACCTTTTTTCACTTTCGGCGCTGTTTGGGGCAAAAAAGACAAACGTCCAGCTTTTGCTGCCACAGCAAAGGTGCCAGCGGGGAAAAGTGATGCTGGTCCTCACTGCCTCCTGGAACCCCTTCAAATGCCCCAGACAATTTGGCCCTCTCTGCTTTCCTGCGCACGCTATCCTCAAAAGCACCTTTTTTCACTTTCGGCGCTGTTTGGAGCAAAAAAGACAAACGTCCAGCTTTTGCTGCCACAGCAAAGGTGCCAGCGGGGAAAAGTGATGCTGGTCCTCACTGCCTCCTGGAACCCCTTCAAATGCCCCAGACAATTTGGCCCTCTCTGCTTTCCTGCGCACTCTATCCTCAAAAGCACCTTTTTTCACTTTCGGCGCCCTCCGGAGGAATGAAGACAAACGTCCAGCTTTTGCTGCCACAGCAAAGGTGCCAGCGGGGAAAATGATGCTGGTCCTCACTGCCTCCTGGAACCCCTTCAAATGCCCCAGACAATTTGGCCCTCTCTGCTTTCCTGAAAAGTCTATCCTCAAAAGCACCTTTTTTCACTTTCGGCGCTGTTTGGAGCAAAAAAGACAAACGTCCAGCTTTTGCTGCCACAGCAAAGGTGCCAGCGGGTAAAAGTGATGCTGGTCCTCACTGCCTCCTGGAACCCCTTCAAATGCCCCAGACAATTTGGCCCTCTCTGCTTTCCTGCGCACGCTATCCTCAAATGCACCTTTTTTCACTTTCGGCGCTGTTTGGAGCAAAAAAGACAAACGTCCAGCTTTTGCTGCCACAGCAAAGGTGCCAGCGGGGAAAAGTGATGCTGGTCCTCACTGCCTCCTGGAACCCCTTCAAATGCCCCAGACAATTTGGCCCTCTCTGCTTTCCTGCGCACTCTATCCTCAAAAGCACCTTTTTTCACTTTCGGCGCCCTCCGGAGGAAAAAAGACAAACGTCCAGCTTTTGCTGCCACAGCAAAGGTGCCAGCGGGGAAAAGTGATGCTGGTCCTCACTGCCTCCTGGAACCCCTTCAAATGCCCCAGACAATTTCGCCCTCTCTGTTTTCCTGCGCACGCTATCCTCAAAAGCACCTTTTTTCACTTTGGGCGCTGTTTGGAGCAAAAAAGACAAACGTCCAGCTTTTGCTGCCACAGCAAAGGTGCCAGCGGGGAAAAGTGATGCTGGTCCTCACTGCCTCCTGGAACCCCTTCAAATGCCCCAGACAATTTGGCCCTCTCTGCTTTCCTGCGCACGCTATCCTCAAAAGCACCTTTTTTCACTTTCGGCGCTGTTTGGGGCAAAAAAGACAAACGTCCAGCTTTTGCTGCCACAGCAAAGGTGCCAGCGGGGAAAAGTGATGCTGGTCCTCACTGCCTCCTGGAACCCCTTCAAATGCCCCAGACAATTTGGCCCTCTCTGTTTTCCTGCGCACGCTATCCTCAAAAGCACCTTTTTTCACTTTCGGCGCTGTTTGGGGCAAAAAAGACAAACGTCCAGCTTTTGCTGCCACAGCAAAGGTGCCAGCGGGGAAAAGTGATGCTGCTTCTCACTGCCTCCTGGAACCCCTTCAAATGCCCCAGACAATTTGGCCCTCTCTGCTTTCCTGCGCACGCTATCCTCAAAAGCACCTTTTTTCACTTTCGGCGCTGTTTGGAGCAAAAAAGACAAACGTCCAGCTTTTGCTGCCACAGCAAAGGTGCCAGCGGGGAAAAGTGATGCTGGTCCTCACTGCCTCCTGGAACCCCTTCAAATGCCCCAGACAATTTGGCCCTCTCTGCTTTCCTGCGCACGCTATCCTCAAAAGCACCTTTTTTCACTTTCGGCGCTGTTTGGAGCAAAAAAGACAAACGTCCAGCTTTTGCTGCCACAGCAAAGGTGCCAGCGGGGAAAAGTGATGCTGGTCCTCACTGCCTCCTGGAACCCCTTCAAATGCCCCAGACAATTTGGCCCTCTCTGCTTTCCTGCGCACGCTCTCCTCAAAAGCACCTTTTTTCACTTTCGGCGCCCTCCGGAGGAATGAAGACAAACGTCCAGCTTTTGCTGCCACAGCAAAGGTGCCAGCGGGGAAAATGATGCTGGTCCTCACTGCCTCCTGGAACCCCTTCAAATGCCCCAGACAATTTGGCCCTCTCTGCTTTCCTGAAAAGTCTATCCTCAAAAGCACCTTTTTTCACTTTCGGCGCTGTTTGGAGCAAAAAAGACAAACGTCCAGCTTTTGCTGCCACAGCAAAGGTGCCAGCGGGGAAAAGTGATGCTGGTCCTCACTGCCTCCTGGAACCCCTTCAAATGCCCCAGACAATTTGGCCCTCTCTGCTTTCCTGCGCACACTATCCTCAAAAGCACCTTTTTTCACTTTCGGCGCTGTTTGGACAAAAAAGACAAACGTCCAGCTTTTGCTGCCACAGCAAAGGTGCCAGCGGGGAAAAGTGATGCTGCTTCTCACTGCCTCCTGGAACCCCTTCAAATGCCCCAGACAATTTGGCCCTCTCTGCTTTCCTGCGCACGCTATCCTCAAATGCACCTTTTTTCACTTTCGGCGCTGTTTGGAGCAAAAAAGACAAACGTCCAGCTTTTGCTGCCACAGCAAAGGTGCCAGCGGGGAAAAGTGATGCTGGTCCTCACTGCCTCCTGGAACCCCTTCAAATGCCCCAGACAATTTGGCCCTCTCTGCTTTCCTGCGCACGCTATCCTCAAAAGCACCTTTTTTCACTTTCGGCTCTGTTTGGAGCAAAAAAGACAAACGTCCAGCTTTTGCTGCCACAGCAAAGGTGCCAGCGGGGAAAAGTGATGCTGGTCCTCACTGCCTCCTGGAACCCCTTCAAATGCCCCAGACAATTTGGCCCTCTCTGCTTTCCTGCGCACGCTATCCTCAAATGCACCTTTTTTCACTTTCGGAGCTGTTTGGAGCAAAAAAGACAAACGTCCAGCTTTTGCTGCCACAGCAAAGGTGTCAGCGGGGAAAAGTGATGCTGGTCCTCACTGCCTCCTGGAACCCCTTCAAATGCCCCAGACAATTTGGCCCTCTCTGCTTTCCTGCGCACGCTATCCTCAAAAGCACCTTTTTTCACTTTCGGCGCCCTCCGGAGGAATGAAGAGAAACGTCCAGCTTTTGCTGCCACAGCAAAGGTGCCAGCGGGGAAAAGTGATGCTGGTCCTCACTGCCTCCTGGAACCCCTTCAAATGCCCCAGACAATTTGGCCCTCTCTGCTTTCCTGCGCACGCTATCCTCAAAAGCACCTTTTTTCACTTTCGGCGCTGTTTGGAGCAAAAAAGACAAACGTCCAGCTTTTGCTGCCACAGCAAAGGTGCCAGCGGGGAAAAGTGATGCTGGTCCTCACTGCCTCCTGGAAGCCCTTCAAATGCCCCACACAATTTGGCCCTCTCTGCTTTCCTGCGCACGCTATCCTCAAAAGCACCTTTTTTCACTTTCGGCGCTGTTTGGAGCAAAAAAGACAAACGTCCAGCTTTTGCTGCCACAGCAAAGGTGCCAGCGGGGAAAAGTGATGCTGCTTCTCACTGCCTCCTGGAACCCCTTCAAATGCCCCAGACAATTTGGCCCTCTCTGCTTTCCTGCGCACGCTATCCTCAAAAGCACCTTTTTTCACTTTCGGCTCTGTTTGGAGCAAAAAAGACAAACGTCCAGCTTTTGCTGCCACAGCAAAGGTGCCAGCGGGGAAAAGTGATGCTGGTCCTCACTGCCTCCTGGAACCCCTTCAAATGCCCCAGACAATTTGGCCCTCTCTGCTTTCCTGCGCACGCTATCCTCAAAAGCACCTTTTTTCACTTTCGGCGCTGTTTGGAGCAAAAAAGACAAACGTCCAGCTTTTGCTGCCACAGCAAAGGTGCCAGCGGGGAAAAGTGATGCTGGTCCTCACTGCCTCCTGGAACCCCTTCAAATGCCCCAGACAATTTGGCCCTCTCTGCTTTCCTGCGCACTCTATCCTCAAAAGCACCTTTTTTCACTTTCCGCGCTGTTTGGAGCAAAAAAGACAAACGTCCAGCTTTTGCTGCCACAGCAAAGGTGCCAGCGGGGAAAAGTGATGCTGGTCCTCACTGCCTCCTGGAACCCCTTCAAATGCCCCAGACAATTTGGCCCTCTCTGCTTTCCTGCGCACGCTATCCTCAAAAGCACCTTTTTTCACTTTCGGCGCCCTCCGGAGGAATGAAGAGAAACGTCCAGCTTTTGCTGCCACAGCAAAGGTGCCAGCGGGGAAAAGTGATGCTGGTCCTCACTGCCTCCTGGAACCCCTTCAAATGCCCCAGACAATTTGGCCCTCTCTGCTTTCCTGCGCACGCTATCCTCAAAAGCACCTTTTTTCACTTTCGGCGCTGTTTGGAGCAAAAAAGACAAACGTCCAGCTTTTGCTGCCACAGCAAAGGTGCCAGCGGGGAAAAGTGATGCTGGTCCTCACTGCCTCCTGGAAGCCCTTCAAATGCCCCACACAATTTGGCCCTCTCTGCTTTCCTGCGCACGCTATCCTCAAAAGCACCTTTTTTCACTTTCGGCGCTGTTTGGAGCAAAAAAGACAAACGTCCAGCTTTTGCTGCCACAGCAAAGGTGCCAGCGGGGAAAAGTGATGCTGCTTCTCACTGCCTCCTGGAACCCCTTCAAATGCCCCACACAATTTGGCCCTCTCTGCTTTCCTGCGCACGCTATCCTCAAAAGCACCTTTTTTCACTTTCGGCTCTGTTTGGAGCAAAAAAGACAAACGTCCAGCTTTTGCTGCCACAGCAAAGGTGCCAGCGGGGAAAAGTGATGCTGGTCCTCACTGCCTCCTGGAACCCCTTCAAATGCCCCAGACAATTTGGCCCTCTCTGCTTTCCTGCGCACGCTATCCTCAAAAGCACCTTTTTTCACTTTCGGCGCTGTTTGGAGCAAAAAAGACAAACGTCCAGCTTTTGCTGCCACAGCAAAGGTGCCAGTGGGGAAAAGTGATGCTGGTCCTCACTGCCTCCTGGAACCCCTTCAAATGCCCCAGACAATTTGGCCCTCTCTGCTTTCCTGCGCACTCTATCCTCAAAAGCACCTTTTTTCACTTTCCGCGCTGTTTGGAGCAAAAAAGACAAACGTCCAGCTTTTGCTGCCACAGCAAAGGTGCCAGCGGGGAAAAGTGATGCTGGTCCTCACTGCCTCCTGGAACCCCTTCAAATGCCCCAGACAATTTGGCCCTCTCTGCTTTCCTGCGCACGCTATCCTCAAATGCACCTTTTTTCACTTTCGGCGCTGTTTGGAGCAAAAAAGACAAACGTCCAGCTTTTGCTGCCACAGCAAAGGTGCCAGCGGGGAAAAGTGATGCTGGTCCTCACTGCCTCCTGGAAGCCCTTCAAATGCCCCACACAATTTGGCCCTCTCTGCTTTCCTGCGCACGCTATCCTCAAAAGCACCTTTTTTCACTTTCGGCGCTGTTTGGAGCAAAAAAGACAAACGTCCAGCTTTTGCTGCCACAGCAAAGGTGCCAGCGGGGAAAAGTGATGCTGCTTCTCACTGCCTCCTGGAACCCCTTCAAATGCCCCAGACAATTTGGCCCTCTCTGCTTTCCTGCGCACGCTATCCTCAAAAGCACCTTTTTTCACTTTCGGCGCTGTTTGGAGCAAAAAAGACAAACGTCCAGCTTTTGCTGCCACAGCAAAGGTGCCAGCGGGGAAAAGTGATGCTGGTCCTCACTGCCTCCTGGAACCCCTTCAAATGCCCCAGACAATTTGGCCCTCTCTGCTTTCCTGCGCACGCTATCCTCAAAAGCACCTTTTTTCACTTTCGGCGCCCTCCGGAGGAATGAAGACAAACGTCCAGCTTTTGCTGCCACAGCAAAGGTGCCAGCGGGGAAAAGTGATGCTGGTCCTCACTGCCTCCTGGAACCCCTTCAAATGCCCCAGACAATTTGGCCCTCTCTGCTTTCCTGAAAAGTCTATCCTCAAAAGCACCTTTTTTCACTTTGGGCGCTGTTTGGAGCAAAAAAGACAAACGTCCAGCTTTTGCTGCCACAGCAAAGGTGCCAGCGGGGAAAAGTGATGCTGGTCCTCACTGCCTCCTGGAACCCCTTCAAATGCCCCAGACAATTTGGCCCTCTCTGCTTTCCTGCGCACGCTATCCTCAAAAGCACCTTTTTTCACTTTCGGCGCTGTTTGGAGCAAAAAAGACAAACGTCCAGCTTTTGCTGCCACAGCAAAGGTGCCAGCGGGGAAAAGTGATGCTGCTTCTCACTGCCTCCTGGAACCCCTTCAAATGCCCCACACAATTTGGCCCTCTCTGCTTTCCTGAAAAGTCTATCCTCAAAAGCACCTTTTTTCACTTTCGGCGCTGTTTGGAGCAAAAAAGACAAACGTCCAGCTTTTGCTGCCACAGCAAAGGTGCCAGCGGGGAAAAGTGATGCTGGTCCTCACTGCCTCCTGGAACCCCTTCAAATGCCCCACACAATTTGGCCCTCTCTGCTTTCCTGCGCACGCTATCCTCAAAAGCACCTTTTTTCACTTTCGGCGCTGTTTGGAGCAAAAAAGACAAACGTCCAGCTTTTGCTGCCACAGCAAAGGTGCCAGCGGGGAAAAGTGATGCTGCTTCTCACTGCCTCCTGGAACCCCTTCAAATGCCCCAGACAATTTGGCCCTCTCTGCTTTCCTGCGCACGCTATCCTCAAAAACACCTTTTTTCACTTTCGGCGCTGTTTGGAGCAAAAAAGACAAACGTCCAGCTTTTGCTGCCACAGCAAAGGTGCCAGCGGGGAAAAGTGATGCTGGTCCTCACTGCCTCCTGGAACCCCTTCAAATGCCCCACACAATTTGGCCCTCTCTGCTTTCCTGCGCACGCTATCCTCAAATGCACCTTTTTTCACTTTCGGCGCTGTTTGGAGCAAAAAAGACAAACGTCCAGCTTTTGCTGCCACAGCAAAGGTGCCAGCGGGGAAAAGTGATGCTGCTTCTCACTGCCTCCTGGAACCCCTTCAAATGCCCCAGACAATTTGGCCCTCTCTGCTTTCCTGCGCACTCTATCCTCAAAAGCACCTTTTTTCACTTTCGGCGCTGTTTGGAGCAAAAAAGACAAACGTCCAGCTTTTGCTGCCACAGCAAAGGTGCCAGCGGGGAAAAGTGATGCTGCTTCTCACTGCCTCCTGGAACCCCTTCAAATGCCCCAGACAATTTGGCCCTCTCTGCTTTCCTGCGCACGCTATCCTCAAATGCACCTTTTTTCACTTTCGGCGCTGTTTGGAGCAAAAAAGACAAACGTCCAGCTTTTGCTGCCACAGCAAAGGTGCCAGCGGGGAAAAGTGATGCTGGTCCTCACTGCCTCCTGGAACCCCTTCAAATGCCCCAGACAATTTGGCCCTCTCTGCTTTCCTGCGCACGCTATCCTCAAAAACACCTTTTTTCACTTTCGGCGCTGTTTGGAGCAAAAAAGACAAACGTCCAGCTTTTGCTGCCACAGCAAAGGTGCCAGCGGGGAAAAGTGATGCTGGTCCTCACTGCCTCCTGGAACCCCTTCAAATGCCCCAGACAATTTGGCCCTCTCTGCTTTCCTGCGCACGCTATCCTCAAATGCACCTTTTTTCACTTTCGGCGCTGTTTGGAGCAAAAAAGACAAACGTCCAGCTTTTGCTGCCACAGCAAAGGTGCCAGCGGGGAAAAGTGATGCTGGTCCTCACTGCCTCCTGGAACCCCTTCAAATGCCCCAGACAATTTGGCCCTCTCTGCTTTCCTGCGCACTCTATCCTCAAAAGCACCTTTTTTCACTTTCCGCGCTGTTTGGAGCAAAAAAGACAAACGTCCAGCTTTTGCTGCCACAGCAAAGGTGCCAGCGGGGAAAAGTGATGCTGCTTCTCACTGCCTCCTGGAACCCCTTCAAATGCCCCAGACAATTTGGCCCTCTCTGCTTTCCTGCGCACGCTATCCTCAAAAGCACCTTTTTTCACTTTCGGCGCTGTTTGGAGCAAAAAAGACAAACGTCCAGCTTTTGCTGCCACAGCAAAGGTGCCAGCGGGGAAAAGTGATGCTGGTCCTCACTGCCTCCTGGAACCCCTTCAAATGCCCCAGACAATTTGGCCCTCTCTGCTTTCCTGCGCACTCTATCCTCAAAAGCACCTTTTTTCACTTTCGGCGCCCTCCGGAGGAAAAAAGACAAACGTCCAGCTTTTGCTGCCACAGCAAAGGTGCCAGCGGGGAAAAGTGATGCTGGTCCTCACTGCCTCCTGGAACCCCTTCAAATGCCCCAGACAATTTGGCCCTCTCTGCTTTCCTGCGCACGCTATCCTCAAAAGCACCTTTTTTCACTTTCGGCGCTGTTTGGAGCAAAAAAGACAAACGTCCAGCTTTTGCTGCCACAGCAAAGGTGCCAGCGGGGAAAAGTGATGCTGGTCCTCACTGCCTCCTGGAACCCCTTCAAATGCCCCAGACAATTTGGCCCTCTCTGCTTTCCTGCGCACGCTATCCTCAAAAGCACCTTTTTTCACTTTCGGCGCTGTTTGGAGCAAAAAAGACAAACGTCCAGCTTTTGCTGCCACAGCAAAGGTGCCAGCGGGGAAAAGTGATGCTGGTCCTCACTGCCTCCTGGAACCCCTTCAAATGCCCCACACAATTTGGCCCTCTCTGCTTTCCTGCGCACGCTATCCTCAAAAGCACCTTTTTTCACTTTCGGCGCTGTTTGGAGCAAAAAAGACAAACGTCCAGCTTTTGCTGCCACAGCAAAGGTGCCAGCGGGGAAAAGTGATGCTGCTTCTCACTGCCTCCTGGAACCCCTTCAAATGCCCCAGACAATTTGGCCCTCTCTGCTTTCCTGCGCACGCTATCCTCAAATGCACCTTTTTTCACTTTCGGCGCTGTTTGGAGCAAAAAAGACAAACGTCCAGCTTTTGCTGCCACAGCAAAGGTGCCAGCGGGGAAAAGTGATGCTGGTCCTCACTGCCTCCTGGAACCCCTTCAAATGCCCCAGACAATTTGGCCCTCTCTGCTTTCCTGCGCACGCTATCCTCAAAACCACCTTTTTTCACTTTCGGCGCTGTTTGGAGCAAAAAAGACAAACGTCCAGCTTTTGCTGCCACAGCAAAGGTGCCAGCGGGGAAAAGTGATGCTGGTCCTCACTGCCTCCTGGAACCCCTTCAAATGCCCCAGACAATTTGGCCCTCTCTGCTTTCCTGCGCACGCTATCCTCAAATGCACCTTTTTTCACTTTCGGCGCTGTTTGGAGCAAAAAAGACAAACGTCCAGCTTTTGCTGCCACAGCAAAGGTGCCAGCGGGGAAAAGTGATGCTGGTCCTCACTGCCTCCTGGAACCCCTTCAAATGCCCCAGACAATTTGGCCCTCTCTGCTTTCCTGCGCACTCTATCCTCAAAAGCACCTTTTTTCACTTTCCGCGCTGTTTGGAGCAAAAAAGACAAACGTCCAGCTTTTGCTGCCACAGCAAAGGTGCCAGCGGGGAAAAGTGATGCTGCTTCTCACTGCCTCCTGGAACCCCTTCAAATGCCCCAGACAATTTGGCCCTCTCTGCTTTCCTGCGCACGCTATCCTCAAAAGCACCTTTTTTCACTTTCGGCGCTGTTTGGAGCAAAAAAGACAAACGTCCAGCTTTTGCTGCCACAGCAAAGGTGCCAGCGGGGAAAAGTGATGCTGGTCCTCACTGCCTCCTGGAACCCCTTCAAATGCCCCACACAATTTGGCCCTCTCTTCTTTCCTGCGCACGCTATCCTCAAAAGCACCTTTTTTCACTTTCGGCGCTGTTTGGAGCAAAAAAGACAAACGTCCAGCTTTTGCTGCCACAGCAAAGGTGCCAGCGGGGAAAAGTGATGCTGGTCCTCACTGCCTCCTGGAACCCCTTCAAATGCCCCAGACAATTTGGCCCTCTCTGCTTTCCTGAAAAGTCTATCCTCAAAAGCACCTTTTTTCACTTTCGGCGCTGTTTGGAGCAAAAAAGACAAACGTCCAGCTTTTGCTGCCACAGCAAAGGTGCCAGCGGGGAAAAGTGATGCTGCTTCTCACTGCCTCCTGGAACCCCTTCAAATGCCCCAGACAATTTGGCCCTCTCTGCTTTCCTGCGCACGCTATCCTCAAATGCACCTTTTTTCACTTTCGGCGCTGTTTGGAGCAAAAAAGACAAACGTCCAGCTTTTGCTGCCACAGCAAAGGTGCCAGCGGGGAAAAGTGATGCTGGTCCTCACTGCCTCCTGGAACCCCTTCAAATGCCCCAGACAATTTGGCCCTCTCTGCTTTCCTGCGCACGCTATCCTCAAAAACACCTTTTTTCACTTTCGGCGCTGTTTGGAGCAAAAAAGACAAACGTCCAGCTTTTGCTGCCACAGCAAAGGTGCCAGCGGGGAAAAGTGATGCTGGTCCTCACTGCCTCCTGGAACCCCTTCAAATGCCCCAGACAATTTGGCCCTCTCTGCTTTCCTGAAAAGTCTATCCTCAAAAGCACCTTTTTTCACTTTCGGCGCTGTTTGGAGCAAAAAAGACAAACGTCCAGCTTTTGCTGCCACAGCAAAGGTGCCAGCGGGGAAAAGTGATGCTGGTCCTCACTGCCTCCTGGAACCCCTTCAAATGCCCCAGACAATTTGGCCCTCTCTGCTTTCCTGCGCACGCTATCCTCAAAAGCACCTTTTTTCACTTTCGGCGCTGTTTGGAGCAAAAAAGACAAACGTCCAGCTTTTGCTGCCACAGCAAAGGTGCCAGCGGGGAAAAGTGATGCTGGTCCTCACTGCCTCCTGGAAGCCCTTCAAATGCCCCACAGAATTTGGCCCTCTCTGCTTTCCTGCGCACTCTATCCTCAAAAGCACCTTTTTTCACTTTCGGCGCTGTTTGGAGCAAAAAAGACAAACGTCCAGCTTTTGCTGCCACAGCAAAGGTGCCAGCGGGGAAAAGTGATGCTGCTTCTCACTGCCTCCTGGAACCCCTTCAAATGCCCCAGACAATTTGGCCCTCTCTGCTTTCCTGCGCACGCTATCGTCAAAAGCACCTTTTTTCACTTTCGGCGCTGTTTGGAGCAAAAAAGACAAACGTCCAGCTTTTGCTGCCACAGCAAAGGTGCCAGCGGGGAAAAGTGACGCTGGTCCTCACTGCCTCCTGGAACCCCTTCAAATGCCCCAGACAATTTGGCCCTCTCTGCTTTCCTGCGCACGCTATCCTCAAATGCACCTTTTTTCACTTTCGGCGCCCTCCAGAGGAAAAAAGACAAACGTCCAGCTTTTGCTGCCACAGCAAAGGTGCCAGCGGGGAAAAGTGATGCTGGTCCTCACTGCCTCCTGGAACCCCTTCAAATGCCCCAGACAATTTGGCCCTCTCTGCTTTCCTGCGCACTCTATCCTCAAATGCACCTTTTTTCACTTTCCGCGCTGTTTGGAGCAAAAAAGACAAACGTCCAGCTTTTGCTGCCACAGCAAAGGTGCCAGCGGGGAAAAGTGATGCTGGTCCTCACTGCCTCCTGGAACCCCTTCAAATGCCCCAGACAATTTGGCCCTCTCTGCTTTCCTGCGCACGCTATCCTCAAATGCACCGTTTTTCACTTTCGGCGCTGTTTGGAGCAAAAAAGACAAACGTCCAGCTTTTGCTGCCACAGCAAAGGTGCCAGCGGGGAAAAGTGATGCTGGTCCTCACTGCCTCCTGGAAGCCCTTCAAATGCCCCACAGAATTTGGCCCTCTCTGCTTTCCTGCGCACTCTATCCTCAAAAGCACCTTTTTTCACTTTCGGCGCTGTTTGGAGCAAAAAAGACAAACGTCCAGCTTTTGCTGCCACAGAAAAGGTGCCAGCGGGGAAAAGTGATGCTGCTTCTCACTGCCTCCTGGAACCCCTTCAAATGCCCCAGACAATTTGGCCCTCTCTGCTTTCCTGAAAAGTCTATCCTCAAAAGCACCTTTTTTCACTTTCGGCGCTGTTTGGAGCAAAAAAGACAAACGTCCAGCTTTTGCTGCCACAGCAAAGGTGCCAGCGGGGAAAAGTGATGCTGGTCCTCACTGCCTCCTGGAACCCCTTCAAATGCCCCAGACAATTTGGCCCTCTCTGCTTTCCTGCGCACGCTATCCTCAAAAGCACCTTTTTTCACTTTCGGCGCCCTCCAGAGGAAAAAAGACAAACGTCCAGCTTTTGCTGCCACAGCAAAGGTGCCAGCGGGGAAAAGTGATGCTGGTCCTCACTGCCTCCTGGAACCCCTTCAAATGCCCCAGACAATTTGGCCCTCTCTGCTTTCCTGCGCACTCTATCCTCAAAAGCACCTTTTTTCACTTTCGGCGCTGTTTGGAGCAAAAAAGACAAACGTCCAGCTTTTGCTGCCACAGCAAAGCTGCCAGCGGGGAAAAGTGATGCTGGTCCTCACTGCCTCCTGGAACCCCTTCAAATGCCCCAGACAATTTGGCCCTCTCTGCTTTCCTGCGCACGCTATCCTCAAATGCACCGTTTTTCACTTTCGGCGCTGTTTGGAGCAAAAAAGACAAACGTCCAGCTTTTGCTGCCACAGCAAAGGTGCCAGCGGGGAAAAGTGATGCTGGTCCTCACTGCCTCCTGGAACCCCTTCAAATGCCCCAGACAATTTGGCCCTCTCTGCTTTCCTGCGCACGCTATCCTCAAATGCACCTTTTTTCACTTTCGGCGCCCTCCGGAGGAATGAAGAGAAACGTCCAGCTTTTGCTGCCACAGCAAAGGTGCCAGCGGGGAAAAGTGATGCTGGTCCTCACTGCCTCCTGGAACCCCTTCAAATGCCCCAGACAATTTGGCCCTCTCTGCTTTCCTGAAAAGTCTATCCTCAAAAGCACCTTTTTTCACTTTCGGCGCTGTTTGGAGCAAAAAAGACAAACGTCCAGCTTTTGCTGCCACAGCAAAGGTGCCAGCGGGGAAAAGTGATGCTGGTCCTCACTGCCTCCTGGAACCCCTTCAAATGCCCCAGACAATTTGGCCCTCTCTGCTTTCCTGCGCACGCTATCCTCAAAAGCACCTTTTTTCACTTTTGGCGCCCTCCGGAGGAATGAAGAGAAACGTCCAGCTTTTGCTGCCACAGCAAAGGTGCCAGCGGGGAAAAGTGATGCTGGTCCTCACTGCCTCCTGGAACCCCTTCAAATGCCCCAGACAATTTGGCCCTCTCTGCTTTCCTGAAAATTCTATCCTCAAAAGCACCTTTTTTCACTTTCGGCGCTGTTTGGAGCAAAAAAGACAAACGTCCAGCTTTTGCTGCCACAGCAAAGGTGCCAGCGGGGAAAAGTGATGCTGGTCCTCACTGCCTCCTGGAACCCCTTCAAATGCCCCACACAATTTGGCCCTCTCTGCTTTCCTGCGCACGCTATCCTCAAAAGCACCTTTTTTCACTTTCGGCGCTGTTTGGAGCAAAAAAGACAAACGTCCAGCTTTTGCTGCCACAGCAAAGGTGCCAGCGGGGAAAAGTGATGCTGCTTCTCACTGCCTCCTGGAACCCCTTCAAATGCCCCAGACAATTTGGCCCTCTCTGCTTTCCTGCGCACGCTATCCTCAAATGCACCTTTTTTCACTTTCGGCGCTGTTTGGAGCAAAAAAGACAAACGTCCAGCTTTTGCTGCCACAGCAAAGGTGCCAGCGGGGAAAAGTGATGCTGGTCCTCACTGCCTCCTGGAACCCCTTCAAATGCCCCAGACAATTTGGCCCTCTGTGCTTTCCTGCGCACTCTATCCTCAAAAGCACCTTTTTTCACTTTCGGCGCCCTCCGGAGGAAAAAAGACAAACGTCCAGCTTTTGCTGCCACAGCAAAGGTGCCAGCGGGGAAAAGTGATGCTGGTCCTCACTGCCTCCTGGAACCCCTTCAAATGCCCCAGACAATTTGGCCCTCTCTGCTTTCCTGAAAAGTCTATCCTCAAAAGCACCTTTTTTCACTTTCGGCGCTGTTTGGAGCAAAAAAGACAAACGTCCAGCTTTTGCTGCCACAGCAAAGGTGCCAGCGGGGAAAAGTGATGCTGGTCCTCACTGCCTCCTGGAAGCCCTTCAAATGCCCCAGACAATTTGGCCCTCTCTGCTTTCCTGCGCACGCTATCCTCAAAAGCACCTTTTTTCACTTTCGGCGCCCTCCGGAGGAATGAAGAGAAACGTCCAGCTTTTGCTGCCACAGCAAAGGTGCCAGCGGGGAAAAGTGATGCTGGTCCTCACTGCCTCCTGGAACCCCTTCAAATGCCCCAGACAATTTGGCCCTCTCTGCTTTCCTGAAAATTCTATCCTCAAAAGCACCTTTTTTCACTTTCGGCGCTGTTTGGAGCAAAAAAGACAAACGTCCAGCTTTTGCTGCCACAGCAAAGGTGCCAGCGGGGAAAAGTGATGCTGGTCCTCACTGCCTCCTGGAACCCCTTCAAATGCCCCAGACAATTTGGCCCTCTCTGCTTTCCTGCGCACGCTATCCTCAAAAGCACCTTTTTTCACTTTCGGCGCTGTTTGGAGCAAAAAAGACAAACGTCCAGCTTTTGCTGCCACAGCAAAGGTGCCAGCGGGGAAAAGTGATGCTGCTTCTCACTGCCTCCTGGAACCCCTTCAAATGCCCCAGACAATTTGGCCCTCTCTGCTTTCCTGCGCACGCTATCCTCAAATGCACCTTTTTTCACTTTCGGCGCTGTTTGGAGCAAAAAAGACAAACGTCCAGCTTTTGCTGCCACAGCAAAGGTGCCAGCGGGGAAAAGTGATGCTGGTCCTCACTGCCTCCTGGAACCCCTTCAAATGCCCCAGACAATTTGGCCCTCTGTGCTTTCCTGCGCACTCTATCCTCAAAAGCACCTTTTTTCACTTTCGGCGCCCTCCGGAGGAAAAAAGACAAACGTCCAGCTTTTGCTGCCACAGCAAAGGTGCCAGCGGGGAAAAGTGATGCTGGTCCTCACTGCCTCCTGGAACCCCTTCAAATGCCCCAGACAATTTGGCCCTCTCTGTTTTCCTGAAAAGTCTATCCTCAAAAGCACCTTTTTTCACTTTCGGCGCTGTTTGGAGCAAAAAAGACAAACGTCCAGCTTTTGCTGCCACAGCAAAGGTGCCAGCGGGGAAAAGTGATGCTGGTCCTCACTGCCTCCTGGAACCCCTTCAAATGCCCCAGACAATTTGGCCCTCTCTGCTTTCCTGAAAAGTCTATCCTCAAAAGCACCTTTTTTCACTTTCGGCGCTGTTTGGAGCAAATAAGACAAACGTCCAGCTTTTGCTGCCACAGCAAAGGTGCCAGCGGGGAAAAGTGATGCTGGTCCTCACTGCCTCCTGGAACCCCTTTAAATGCCCCAGACAATTTGGCCCTCTCTGCTTTCCTGCGCACGCTATCCTCAAAAGCACCTTTTTTCACTTTCGGCGCTGTTTGGAGCAAAAAAGACAAACGTCCAGCTTTTGCTGCCACAGCAAAGGTGCCAGCGGGGAAAAGTGATGCTGCTTCTCACTGCCTCCTGGAACCCCTTCAAATGCCCCAGACAATTTGGCCCTCTCTGCTTTCCTGCGCACGCTATCCTCAAATGCACCTTTTTTCACTTTCGGCGCTGTTTGGAGCAAAAAAGACAAACGTCCAGCTTTTGCTGCCACAGCAAAGGTGCCAGCGGGGAAAAGTGATGCTGGTCCTCACTGTTTCCTGGAACCCCTTCAAATGCCCCAGACAATTTGGCCCTCTCTGCTTTCCTGCGCACGCTATCCTCAAAAGCACCTTTTTTCACTTTCGGCGCTGTTTGGAGCAAAAAAGACAAACGTCCAGCTTTTGCTGCCACAGCAAAGGTTCCAGCGGGGAAAAGTGATGCTGGTCCTCACTGCCTCCTGGAACCCCTTCAAATGCCCCAGACAATTTGGCCCTCTCTGCTTTCCTGCGCACGCTATCCTCAAAAGCACCTTTTTTCACTTTCGGCGCCCTCCGGAGGAATGAAGACAAACGTCCAGCTTTTGCTGCCACAGCAAAGGTGCCAGCGGGGAAAAGTGATGCTGGTCCTCACTGCCTCCTGGAACCCCTTCAAATGCCCCAGACAATTTGGCCCTCTCTGCTTTCCTGAAAAGTCTATCCTCAAAAGCACCTTTTTTCACTTTCGGCGCTGTTTGGAGCAAAAAAGACAAACGTCCAGCTTTTGCTGCCACAGCAAAGGTGCCAGCGGGGAAAAGTGATGCTGGTCCTCACTGCCTCCTGGAACCCCTTCAAATGCCCCAGACAATTTGGCCCTCTCTGCTTTCCTGAAAAGTCTATCCTCAAAAGCACCTTTTTTCACTTTCGGCGCTGTTTGGAGCAAAAAAGACAAACGTCCAGCTTTTGCTGCCACAGCAAGGTGCCAGCGGGGAAAAGTGATGCTGCTTCTCACTGCCTCCTGGAACCCCTTCAAATGCCCCAGACAATTTGGCCCTCTCTGCTCTCCTGCGCACGCTATCCTCAAATGCACCTTTTTTCACTTTCGGCGCTGTTTGGAGCAAAAAATACAAACGTCCAGCTTTTGCTGCCACAGCAAAGGTGCCAGCGGGGAAAAGTGATGCTGGTCCTCACTGCCTCCTGGAACCCCTTCAAATGCCCCACACAATTTGGCCCTCTCTGCTTTCCTGCGCACTCTATCCTCAAAAGCACCTTTTTTCACTTTCGGCGCCCTCCGGAGGAAAAAAGACAAACGTCCAGCTTTTGCTGCCACAGCAAAGGTGCCAGCGGGGAAAAGTGATGCTGGTCCTCACTGCCTCCTGGAACCCCTTCAAATGCCCCAGACAATTTGGCCCTCTCTGCTTTCCTGCGCACGCTATCCTCAAAAGCACCTTTTTTCACTTTCGGCGCTGTTTGGAGCAAAAAAGACAAACGTCCAGCTTTTGCTGCCACAGCAAAGGTGCCAGCGGGGAAAAGTGATGCTGCTTCTCACTGCCTCCTGGAACCCCTTCAAATGCCCCAGACAATTTGGCCCTCTCTGCTTTCCTGCGCACGCTATCCTCAAATGCACCTTTTTTCACTTTCGGCGCTGTTTGGAGCAAAAAAGACAAACGTCCAGCTTTTGCTGCCACAGCAAAGGTGCCAGCGGGGAAAAGTGATGCTGGTCCTCACTGCCTCCTGGAACCCCTTCAAATGCCCCAGACAATTTGGCCCTCTCTGCTTTCCTGCGCACGCTATCCTCAAAAACACCTTTTTTCACTTTCGGCGCTGTTTGGAGCAAAAAAGACAAACGTCCAGCTTTTGCTGCCACAGCAAAGGTGCCAGCGGGGAAAAGTGATGCTGGTCCTCACTGCCTCCTGGAACCCCTTCAAATGCCCCAGACAATTTGGCCCTCTCTGCTTTCCTGAAAAGTCTATCCTCAAAAGCACCTTTTTTCACTTTCGGCGCTGTTTGGAGCAAAAAAGACAAACGTCCAGCTTTTGCTGCCACAGCAAAGGTGCCAGCGGGGAAAAGTGGTGCTGGTACTCACTGCCTCCTGGAACCCCTTCAAATGCCCCACACAATTTGGCCCTCTCTGCTTTCCTGCGCACGCTATCCTCAAAAGCACCTTTTTTCACTTTCGGCGCTGTTTGGAGCAAAAAAGACAAACGTCCAGCTTTTGCTGCCACAGCAAAGGTGCCAGCAAGAAAAGTGATGCTGGTCCTCACTGCCTCCTGGAACCCCTTCAAATGCCCCAGACAATTTGGCCCTCTCTGCTTTCCTGCGCACGCTATCCTCAAAAACACCTTTTTTCACTTTCGGCGCTGTTTGGAGCAAAAAAGACAAACGTCCAGCTTTTGCTGCCACAGCAAAGGTGCCAGCGGGGAAAAGTGATGCTGGTCCTCACTGCCTCCTGGAACCCCTTCAAATGCCCCAGACAATTTGGCCCTCTCTGCTTTCCTGCGCACGCTATCCTCAAAAGCACCTTTTTTCACTTTCGGCGCTGTTTGGAGCAAAAAAGACAAACGTCCAGCTTTTGCTGCCACAGCAAAGGTGCCAGCGGGGAAAAGTGATGCTGGTCCTCACTGCCTCCTGGAACCCCTTCAAATGCCCCAGACAATTTGGCCCTCTCTGCTTTCCTGCGCACGCTATCCTCAAATGCACCTTTTTTCACTTTCGGCGCTGTTTGGAGCAAAAAAGACAAACGTCCAGCTTTTGCTGCCACAGCAAAGGTGCCAGCGGGGAAAAGTGATGCTGGTCCTCACTGCCTCCTGGAACCCCTTCAAATGCCCCACACAATTTGGCCCTCTCTGCTTTCCTGCGCACTCTATCCTCAAAAGCACCTTTTTTCACTTTCGGCGCTGTTTGGAGCAAAAAAGACAAACGTCCAGCTTTTGCTGCCACAGCAAAGGTGCCAGCGGGAAAAGTGATGCTGCTTCTCACTGCCTCCTGGAACCCCTTCAAATGCCCCAGACAATTTGGCCCTCTCTGCTCTCCTGCGCACGCTATCCTCAAATGCACCTTTTTTCACTTTCGGCGCTGTTTGGAGCAAAAAAGACAAACGTCCAGCTTTTGCTGCCACAGCAAAGGTGCCAGCGGGGAAAAGTGATGCTGGTCCTCACTGCCTCCTGGAACCCCTTCAAATGCCCCAGACAATTTGGCCCTCTCTGCTTTCCTGCGCACTCTATCCTCAAAAGCACCTTTTTTCACTTTCGGCGCTGTTTGGAGCAAAAAAGACAAACGTCCAGCTTTTGCTGCCACAGCAAAGGTGCCAGCGGGGAAAAGTGATGCTGGTCCTCACTGCCTCCTGGAACCCCTTCAAATGCCCCAGACAATTTGGCCCTCTCTGTTTTCCTGCGCACGCTATCCTCAAAAGCACCTTTTTTCACTTTCGGCGCTGTTTGGAGCAAAAAAGACAAACGTCCAGCTTTTGCTGCCACAGCAAAGGTGCCAGCGGGGAAAAGTGATGCTGCTTCTCACTGCCTCCTGGAACCCCTTCAAATGCCCCAGACAATTTGGCCCTCTCTGCTTTCCTGCGCACGCTATCCTCAAATGCACCTTTTTTCACTTTCGGCGCTGTTTGGAGCAAAAAAGACAAACGTCCAGCTTTTGCTGCCACAGCAAAGGTGCCAGCGGGGAAAAGTGATGCTGGTCCTCACTGCCTCCTGGAACCCCTTCAAATGCCCCACACAATTTGGCCCTCTCTGCTTTCCTGCGCACGCTATCCTCAAAAACACCTTTTTTCACTTTCGGCGCTGTTTGGAGCAAAAAAGACAAACGTCCAGCTTTTGCTGCCACAGCAAAGGTGCCAGCGGGGAAAAGTGATGCTGGTCCTCACTGCCTCCTGGAACCCCTTCAAATGCCCCAGACAATTTGGCCCTCTCTGCTTTCCTGAAAAGTCTATCCTCAAAAGCACCTTTTTTCACTTTCGGCGCTGTTTGGAGCAAAAAAGACAAACGTCCAGCTTTTGCTGCCACAGCAAAGGTGCCAGCGGGGAAAAGTGGTGCTGGTCCTCACTGCCTCCTGGAACCCCTTCAAATGCCCCACACAATTTGGCCCTCTCTGCTTTCCTGCGCACGCTATCCTCAAAAGCACCTTTTTTCACTTTCAGCGCTGTTTGGAGCAAAAAAGACAAACGTCCAGATTTGCTGCCACAGCAAAGGTGCCAGCGGGGAAAAGTGATGCTGGTCCTCACTGCCTCCTGGAACCCCTTTCAAATGCCCCAGACAATTTGGCCCTCTCTGCTTTCCTGCGCACGCTATCCTCAAAAACACCTTTTTTCACTTTCGGCGCTGTTTGGAGCAAAAAAGACAAACGTCCAGCTTTTGCTGCCACAGCAAAGGTGCCAGCGGGGAAAAGTGATGCTGGTCCTCACTGCCTCCTGGAACCCCTTCAAATGCCCCAGACAATTTGGCCCTCTCTGCTTTCCTGCGCACGCTATCCTCAAAAGCACCTTTTTTCACTTTCGGCGCTGTTTGGAGCAAAAAAGACAAACGTCCAGCTTTTGCTGCCACAGCAAAGGTGCCAGCGGGGAAAAGTGATGCTGGTCCTCACTGCCTCCTGGAACCCCTTCAAATGCCCCACACAATTTGGCCCTCTCTGCTTTCCTGCGCACGCTATCCTCAAATGCACCTTTTTTCACTTTCGGCGCTGTTTGGAGCAAAAAAGACAAACGTCCAGCTTTTGCTGCCACAGCAAAGGTGCCAGCGGGGAAAAGTGATGCTGGTCCTCACTGCCTCCTGGAACCCCTTCAAATGCCCCACACAATTTGGCCCTCTCTGCTTTCCTGCGCACTCTATCCTCAAAAGCACCTTTTTTCACTTTCGGCGCTGTTTGGAGCAAAAAAGACAAACGTCCAGCTTTTGCTGCCACAGCAAAGGTGCCAGCGGGGAAAAGTGATGCTGGTCCTCACTGCCTCCTGGAACCCCTTCAAATGCCCCAGACAATTTGGCCCTCTATGCTTTCCTGCGCACGCTATCCTCAAAAGCACCTTTTTTCACTTTCGGCGCCCTCCAGAGGAAAAAAGACAAACGTCCAGCTTTTGCTGCCACAGCAAAGGTGCCAGCGGGGAAAAGTGATGCTGGTCCTCACTGCCTCCTGGAACCCCTTCAAATGCCCCACACAATTTGGCCCTCTCTGCTTTCCTGCGCACTCTATCCTCAAAAGCACCTTTTTTCACTTTCCGCGCTGTTTGGAGCAAAAAAGACAAACGTCCAGCTTTTGCTGCCACAGCAAAGGTGCCAGCGGGGAAAAGTGATGCTGGTCCTCACTGCCTCCTGGAACCCCTTCAAATGCCCCAGACAATTTGGCCCTCTCTGCTTTCCTGCGCACGCTATCCTCAAAAGCACCTTTTTTCACTTTCGGCGCTGTTTGGAGCAAAAAAGACAAACGTCCAGCTTTTGCTGCCACAGCAAAGGTGCCAGCGGGGAAAAGTGATGCTGGTCCTCACTGCCTCCTGGAACCCCTTCAAATGCCCCAGACAATTTGGCCCTCTCTGCTTTCCTGCGCACGCTATCCTCAAAAGCACCTTTTTTCACTTTCGGCGCCCACCGGAGGAATGAAGACAAACGTCCAGCTTTTGCTGCCACAGCAAAGGTGCCAGCGGGGAAAAGTGATGCTGGTCCTCACTGCCTCCTGGAACCCCTTCAAATGCCCCAGACAATTTGGCCCTCTCTGCTTTCCTGAAAAGTCTATCCTCAAAAGCACCTTTTTTCACTTTCGGCGCCCTCCGGAGGAAAAAAGACAAACGTCCAGCTTTTGCTGCCACAGCAAAGGTGCCAGCGGGGAAAAGTGATGCTGGTCCTCACTGCCTCCTGGAACCCCTTCAAATGCCCCAGACAATTTGGCCCTCTCTGCTTTCCTGCGCACGCTATCCTCAAATGCACCTTTTTTCACTTTCGGCGCTGTTTGGAGCAAAAAAGACAAACGTCCAGCTTTTGCTGCCACAGCAAAGGTTCCAGCGGGGAAAAGTGATGCTGGTCCTCACTGCCTCCTGGAACCCCTTCAAATGCCCCAGACAATTTGGCCCTCTCTGCTTTCCTGCGCACGCTATCCTCAAAAGCACCTTTTTTCACTTTCGGCGCCCTCCGGAGGAATGAAGACAAACGTCCAGCTTTTGCTGCCACAGCAAAGGTGCCAGCGGGGAAAAGTGATGCTGGTCCTCACTGCCTCCTGGAACCCCTTCAAATGCCCCAGACAATTTGGCCCTCTCTGCTTTCCTGAAAAGTCTATCCTCAAAAGCACCTTTTTTCACTTTCGGCGCTGTTTGGAGCAAAAAAGACAAACATCCAGCTTTTGCTGCCACAGCAAAGGTGCCAGCGGGGAAAAGTGATGCTGGTCCTCACTGCCTCCTGGAACCCCTTCAAATGCCCCAGACAATTTGGCCCTCTCTGCTTTCCTGAAAAGTCTATCCTCAAAAGCACCTTTTTTCACTTTCGGCGCTGTTTGGAGCAAAAAAGACAAACGTCCAGCTTTTGCTGCCACAGCAAAGGTGCCAGCGGGGAAAAGTGATGCTGCTTCTCACTGCCTCCTGGAACCCCTTCAAATGCCCCAGACAATTTGGCCCTCTCTGCTCTCCTGCGCACGCTATCCTCAAATGCACCTTTTTTCACTTTCGGCGCTGTTTGGAGCAAAAAAGACAAACGTCCAGCTTTTGCTGCCACAGCAAAGGTGCCAGCGGGGAAAAGTGATGCTGGTCCTCACTGCCTCCTGGAACCCCTTCAAATGCCCCAGACAATTTGGCCCTCTCTGCTTTCCTGCGCACTCTATCCTCAAAAGCACCTTTTTTCACTTTCGGCGCCCTCCGGAGGAAAAAAGACAAACGTCCAGCTTTTGCTGCCACAGCAAAGGTGCCAGCGGGGAAAAGTGATGCTGGTCCTCACTGCCTCCTGGAACCCCTTCAAATGCCCCAGACAATTTGGCCCTCTCTGTTTTCCTGCGCACGCTATCCTCAAAAGCACCTTTTTTCACTTTCGGCGCTGTTTGGAGCAAAAAAGACAAACGTCCAGCTTTTGCTGCCACAGCAAAGGTGCCAGCGGGGAAAAGTGATGCTGCTTCTCACTGCCTCCTGGAACCCCTTCAAATGCCCCAGACAATTTGGCCCTCTCTGCTTTCCTGCCGCACGCTATCCTCAAATGCACCTTTTTTCACTTTCGGCGCTGTTTGGAGCAAAAAAGACAAACGTCCAGCTTTTGCTGCCACAGCAAAGGTGCCAGCGGGGAAAAGTGATGCTGGTCCTCACTGCCTCCTGGAACCCCTTCAAATGCCCCAGACAATTTGGCCCTCTCTGCTTTCCTGCGCACGCTATCCTCAAAAACACCTTTTTTTCACTTTCGGCGCTGTTTGGAGCAAAAAAGACAAACGTCCAGCTTTTGCTGCCACAGCAAAGGTGCCAGCGGGGAAAAGTGATGCTGGTCCTCACTGCCTCCTGGAACCCCTTCAAATGCCCCAGACAATTTGGCCCTCTCTGCTTTCCTGAAAAGTCTATCCTCAAAAGCACCTTTTTTCACTTTCGGCGCTGTTTGGAGCAAAAAAGACAAACGTCCAGCTTTTGCTGCCACAGCAAAGGTTCCAGCGGGGAAAAGTGATGCTGGTCCTCACTGCCTCCTGGAACCCCTTCAAATGCCCCAGACAATTTGGCCCTCTCTGCTTTCCTGCGCACGCTATCCTCAAAAGCACCTTTTTTCACTTTCGGCGCCCTCCGGAGGAATGAAGACAAACGTCCAGCTTTTGCTGCCACAGCAAAGGTGCCAGCGGGGAAAAGTGATGCTGGTCCTCACTGCCTCCTGGAACCCCTTCAAATGCCCCAGACAATTTGGCCCTCTCTGCTTTCCTGCGCACACTATCCTCAAAAGCACCTTTTTTCACTTTCGGCGCCCTCCGGAGGAAAAAAGACAAACGTCCAGCTTTTGCTGCCACAGCAAAGGTGCCAGCGGGGAAAAGTGATGCTGGTCCTCACTGCCTCCTGGAACCCCTTCAAATGCCCCAGACAATTTGGCCCTCTCTGTTTTCCTGCGCACGCTATCCTCAAAAGCACCTTTTTTCACTTTCGGCGCTGTTTGGAGCAAAAAAGACAAACGTCCAGCTTTTGCTGCCACAGCAAAGGTGCCAGCGGGGAAAAGTGATGCTGCTTCTCACTGCCTCCTGGAACCCCTTCAAATGCCCCAGACAATTTGGCCCTCTCTGCTTTCCTGCGCACGCTATCCTCAAATGCACCTTTTTTCACTTTCGGCGCTGTTTGGAGCAAAAAAGACAAACGTCCAGCTTTTGCTGCCACAGCAAAGGTGCCAGCGGGGAAAAGTGATGCTGGTCCTCACTGCCTCCTGGAACCCCTTCAAATGCCCCAGACAATTTGGCCCTCTCTGCTTTCCTGCGCACGCTATCCTCAAAAACACCTTTTTTCACTTTCGGCGCTGTTTGGAGCAAAAAAGACAAACGTCCAGCTTTTGCTGCCACAGCAAAGGTGCCAGCGGGGAAAAGTGATGCTGGTCCTCACTGCCTCCTGGAACCCCTTCAAATGCCCCAGACAATTTGGCCCTCTCTGCTTTCCTGAAAAGTCTATCCTCAAAAGCACCTTTTTTCACTTTCGGCGCTGTTTGGAGCAAAAAAGACAAACGTCCAGCTTTTGCTGCCACAGCAAAGGTGCCAGCGGGGAAAAGTGGTGCTGGTCCTCACTGCCTCCTGGAACCCCTTCAAATGCCCCACACAATTTGGCCCTCTCTGCTTTCCTGCGCACGCTATCCTCAAAAGCACCTTTTTTCACTTTCAGCGCTGTTTGGAGCAAAAAAGACAAACGTCCAGATTTGCTGCCACAGCAAAGGTGCCAGCGGGGAAAAGTGATGCTGGTCCTCACTGCCTCCTGGAACCCCTTTCAAATGCCCCAGACAATTTGGCCCTCTCTGCTTTCCTGCGCACGCTATCCTCAAAAACACCTTTTTTCACTTTCGGCGCTGTTTGGAGCAAAAAAGACAAACGTCCAGCTTTTGCTGCCACAGCAAAGGTGCCAGCGGGGAAAAGTGATGCTGGTCCTCACTGCCTCCTGGAACCCCTTCAAATGCCCCACACAATTTGGCCCTCTCTGCTTTCCTGCGCACGCTATCCTCAAAAGCACCTTTTTTCACTTTCGGCGCTGTTTGGAGCAAAAAAGACAAACGTCCAGCTTTTGCTGCCACAGCAAAGGTGCCAGCGGGGAAAAGTGATGCTGGTCCTCACTGCCTCCTGGAACCCCTTCAAATGCCCCAGACAATTTGGCCCTCTCTGCTTTCCTGCGCACGCTATCCTCAAATGCACCTTTTTTCACTTTCGGCACTGTTTGGAGCAAAAAAGACAAACGTCCAGCTTTTGCTGCCACAGCAAAGGTGCCAGCGGGGAAAAGTGATGCTGGTCCTCACTGCCTCCTGGAAGCCCTTCAAATGCCCCACACAATTTGGCCCTCTCTGCTTTCCTGCGCACTCTATCCTCAAAAGCACCTTTTTTCACTTTCGGCGCTGTTTGGAGCAAAAAAGACAAACGTCCAGCTTTTGCTGCCACAGCAAAGGTGCCAGCGGGGAAAAGTGATGCTGGTCCTCACTGCCTCCTGGAACCCCTTCAAATGCCCCAGACAATTTGGCCCTCTCTGCTTTCCTGCGCACGCTATCCTCAAAAGCACCTTTTTTCACTTTCGGCGCTGTTTGGAGCAAAAAAGACAAACGTCCAGCTTTTGCTGCCACAGCAAAGGTGCCAGCGGGGAAAAGTGATGCTGGTCCTCACTGCCTCCTGGAAGCCCTTCAAATGCCCCACACAATTTGGCCCTCTCTGCTTTCCTGCGCACGCTATCCTCAAAAGCACCTTTTTTCACTTTCGGCGCTGTTTGGAGCAAAAAAGACAAACGTCCAGCTTTTGCTGCCACAGCAAAGGTGCCAGCGGGGAAAAGTGATGCTGGTCCTCACTGCCTCCTGGAACCCCTTCAAATGCCCCAGACAATTTGGCCCTCTATGCTTTCCTGCGCACACTATCCTCAAAAGCACCTTTTTTCACTTTCGGCGCTGTTTGGAGCAAAAAAGACAAACGTCCAGCTTTTGCTGCCACAGCAAAGGTGCCAGCGGGGAAAAGTGATGCTGGTCCTCACTGCCTCCTGGAACCCCTTCAAATGCCCCAGACAATTTGGCCCTCTCTGCTTTCCTGCGCACGCTATCCTCAAAAGCACCTTTTTTCACTTTCGGCGCTGTTTGGAGCAAAAAAGACAAACGTCCAGCTTTTGCTGCCACAGCAAAGGTGCCAGCGGGGAAAAGTGATGCTGGTCCTCACTGCCTCCTGGAACCCCTTCAAATGCCCCAGACAATTTGGCCCTCTCTGCTTTCCTGCGCACGCTATCCTCAAAAGCACCTTTTTTCACTTTCGGCGCTGTTTGGAGCAAAAAAGACAAACGTCCAGCTTTTGCTGCCACAGCAAAGGTGCCAGCGGGGAAAAGTGATGCTGGTCCTCACTGCCTCCTGGAACCCCTTCAAATGCCCCAGACAATTTGGCCCTCTCTGCTTTCCTGCGCACGCTATCCTCAAAAGCACCTTTTTTCACTTTCGGCGCCCACCGGAGGAATGAAGACAAACGTCCAGCTTTTGCTGCCACAGCAAAGGTGCCAGCGGGGAAAAGTGATGCTGGTCCTCACTGCCTCCTGGAACCCCTTCAAATGCCCCAGACAATTTGGCCCTCTCTGCTTTCCTGAAAAGTCTATCCTCAAAAGCACCTTTTTTCACTTTCGGCGCCCTCCGGAGGAAAAAAGACAAACGTCCAGCTTTTGCTGCCACAGCAAAGGTGCCAGCGGGGAAAAGTGATGCTGGTCCTCACTGCCTCCTGGAACCCCTTCAAATGCCCCACACAATTTGGCCCTCTCTGCTTTCCTGCGCACGCTATCCTCAAAAGCACCTTTTTTCACTTTCGGCGCCCTCCGGAGGAATGAAGAGAAACGTCCAGCTTTTGCTGCCACAGCAAAGGTGCCAGCGGGGAAAAGTGATGCTGGTCCTCACTGCCTCCTGGAACCCCTTCAAATGCCCCAGACAATTTGGCCCTCTCTGCTTTCCTGCGCACGCTATCCTCAAATGCACCTTTTTTCACTTTCGGCGCTGTTTGGAGCAAAAAAGACAAACGTCCAGCTTTTGCTGCCACAGCAAAGGTGCCAGCGGGGAAAAGTGATGCTGGTCCTCACTGCCTCCTGGAACCCCTTCAAATGCCCCACACAATTTGGCCCTCTCTGCTTTCCTGCGCACTCTATCCTCAAAAGCACCTTTTTTCACTTTCGGCGCCCTCCGGAGGAAAAAAGACAAACGTCCAGCTTTTGCTGCCACAGCAAAGGTGCCAGCGGGGAAAAGTGATGCTGGTCCTCACTGCCTCCTGGAACCCCTTCAAATGCCCCAGACAATTTGGCCCTCTCTGCTTTCCTGAAAAGTCTATCCTCAAAAGCACCTTTTTTCACTTTCGGCGCCCTCCGGAGGAAAAAAGACAAACGTCCAGCTTTTGCTGCCACAGCAAAGGTGCCAGCGGGGAAAAGTGATGCTGGTCCTCACTGCCTCCTGGAACCCCTTCAAATGCCACAGACAATTTGGCCCTCTCTGCTTTCCTGCGCACGCTATCCTCAAAAGCACCTTTTTTCACTTTCGGCGCTGTTTGGAGCAAAAAAGACAAACGTCCAGCTTTTGCTGCCACAGCAAAGGTGCCAGCGGGGAAAAGTGATGCTGCTTCTCACTGCCTCCTGGAACCCCTTCAAATGCCCCAGACAATTTGGCCCTCTCTGCTTTCCTGCGCACGCTATCCTCAAAAGCAGCTTTTTTCAGTTTCGGCGCTGTTTGGAGCAAAAAAGACAAACGTCCAGCTTTTGCTGCCACAGCAAAGGTGCCAGCGGGGAAAAGTGATGCTGGTCCTCACTGCCTCCTGGAACCCCTTCAAATGCCCCAGACAATTTGGCCCTCTCTGCTTTCCTGCGCACTCTATCCTCAAAAGCACCTTTTTTCACTTTCGGCGCCCTCCGGAGGAAAAAAGACAAACGTCCAGCTTTTGCTGCCACAGCAAAGGTGCCAGCGGGGAAAAGTGATGCTGGTCCTCACTGCCTCCTGGAACCCCTTCAAATGCCCCAGACAATTTGGCCCTCTCTGTTTTCCTGCGCACGCTATCCTCAAAAGCACCTTTTTTCACTTTCGGCGCTGTTTGGAGCAAAAAAGACAAACGTCCAGCTTTTGCTGCCACAGCAAAGGTGCCAGCGGGGAAAAGTGATGCTGCTTCTCACTGCCTCCTGGAAGCCCTTCAAATGCCCCACACAATTTGGCCCTCTCTGCTTTCCTGCGCACTCTATCCTCAAAAGCACCTTTTTTCACTTTCGGCGCTGTTTGGAGCAAAAAAGACAAACGTCCAGCTTTTGCTGCCACAGCAAAGGTGCCAGCGGGGAAAAGTGATGCTGCTTCTCACTGCCTCCTGGAACCCCTTCAAATGCCCCACACAATTTGGCCCTCTCTGCTTTCCTGCGCACGCTATCCTCAAAAGCACCTTTTTTCACTTTCGGCGCTGTTTGGAGCAAAAAAGACAAACGTCCAGCTTTTGCTGCCACAGCAAAGGTGCCAGCGGGGAAAAGTGATGCTGGTCCTCACTGCCTCCTGGAACCCCTTCAAATGCCCCAGACAATTTGGCCCTCTCTGCTTTCCTGCGCACGCTATCCTCAAAAGCACCTTTTTTCACTTTCAGCGCTGTTTGGAGCAAAAAAGACTAACGTCCAGCTTTTGCTGCCACAGCAAAGGTGCCAGCGGGGAAAAGTGATGCTGGTCCTCACTGCCTCCTGGAACCCCTTCAAATGCCCCAGACAATTTGGCCCTCTCTGCTTTCCTGCGCACGCTATCCTCAAAAGCACCTTTTTTCACTTTCGGCGCCCTCCGGAGGAATGAAGACAAACGTCCAGCTTTTGCTGCCACAGCAAAGGTGCCAGCGGGGAAAAGTGATGCTGGTCCTCACTGCCTCCTGGAACCCCTTCAAATGCCCCAGACAATTTGGCCCTCTCTTGCTTTCCTGAAAAGTCTATCCTCAAAAGCACCTTTTTTCACTTTCGGCGCTGTTAGGAGCAAAAAAGACCAAACGTCCAGCTTTTGCTGCCACAGCAAAGGTGCCAGCGGGGAAAAGTGATGCTGGTCCTCACTGCCTCCTGGAAGCCCTTCAAATGCCCCAGACAATTTGGCCCTCTCTGCTTTCCTGCGCACGCTATCCTCAAAAGCACCTTTTTTCACTTTCGGCGCTGTTTGGAGCAAAAAAGACAAACGTCCAGCTTTTGCTGCCACAGCAAAGGTGCCAGCGGGGAAAAGTGATGCTGCTTCTCACTGCCTCCTGGAACCCCTTCAAATGCCCCAGACAATTTGGCCCTCTCTGCTTTCCTGCGCACGCTATCCTCAAATGCACCTTTTTTCACTTTCGGCGCTGTTTGGAGCAAAAAAGACAAACGTCCAGCTTTTGCTGCCACAGCAAGGGTGCCAGCGGGGAAAAGTGATGCTGGTCCTCACTGCCTCCTGGAACCCCTTCAAATGCCCCAGACAATTTGGCCCTCTCTGCTTTCCTGCGCACGCTATCCTCAAAAACACCTTTTTTCACTTTCGGCGCTGTTATGAGCAAAAAAGACAAACGTCCAGCTTTTGCTGCCACAGCAAAGGTGCCAGCGGGGAAAAGTGATGCTGGTCCTCACTGCCTCCTGGAACCCCTTCAAATGCCCCAGACAATTTGGCCCTCTCTGCTTTCCTGCGCACGCTATCCTCAAAAGCACCTTTTTTCACTTTCGGCGCTGTTTGGAGCAAAAAAGACAAACGTCCAGCTTTTGCTGCCACAGCAAAGGTGCCAGCGGGGAAAAGTGATGCTGGTCCTCACTGCCTCCTGGAACCCCTTCAAATGCCCCAGACAATTTGGCCCTCTCTGCTTTCCTGCGCACGCTATCCTCAAAAACACCTTTTTCACTTTCGGCGCTGTTTGGAGCAAAAAGACAAACGTCCAGCTTTTGCTGCCACAGCAAAGGTGCCAGCGGGGAAAAGTGATGCTGGTCCTCACTGCCTCCTGGAACCCCTTCAAATGCCCCACACAATTTGGCCCTCTCTGCTTTCCTGCGCACGCTATCCTCAAAAGCACCTTTTTTCACTTTCGGCGCTGTTTGGAGCAAAAAAGACAAACGTCCAGCTTTTGCTGCCACAGCAAAGGTGCCAGCGGGGAAAAGTGATGCTGGTCCTCACTGCCTCCTGGAACCCCTTCAAATGCCCCAGACAATTTGGCCCTCTCTGCTTTCCTGCGCACTCTATCCTCAAAAGCACCTTTTTTCACTTTCGGCGCCCTCCGGAGGAAAAAAAGACAAACGTCCAGCTTTTGCTGCCACAGCAAAGGTGCCAGCGGGGAAAAGTGATGCTGGTCCTCACTGCCTCCTGGAACCCCTTCAAATGCCCCAGACAATTTGGCCCTCTCTGCTTTCCTGCGCACGCTATCCTCAAAAGCACCTTTTTTCACTTTGGGCGCTGTTTGGAGCAAAAAAGACAAACGTCCAGCTTTTGCTGCCACAGCAAAGGTGCCAGCGGGGAAAAGTGATGCTGGTCCTCACTGCCTCCTGGAACCCCTTCAAATGCCCCAGACAATTTGGCCCTCTCTGCTTTCCTGCGCACGCTATCCTCAAAAGCACCTTTTTTCACTTTTGGCGCTGTTTGGGAGCAAAAAGACTAACGTCCAGCTTTGCTGCCACAGCAAAGGTGCCAGCGGGGAAAAGTGATGCTGGTCCTCACTGCCTCCTGGAACCCCTTCAAATGCCCCAGACAATTTGGCCCTCTCTGCTTTCCTGCGCACGCTATCCTCAAAAGCACCTTTTTTCACTTTCCGCGCTGTTTGGAACAAAAAAGACAAACGTCCACCTTTTGCTGCCACAGCAAAGCTGCCAGCGGGGAAAAGTGATGCTGGTCCTCACTGCCTCCTGGAACCCCTTCAAATGCCCCAGACAATTTGGCCCTCTCTGCTTTCCTGCGCACGCTATCCTCAAATGCACCTTTTTTCACTTTCGGCGCTGTTTGGAGCAAAAAAGACAAACGTCCAACTTTTGCTGCCACAGCAAAGGTGCCAGCGGGGAAAAGTGATGCTGCTTCTCACTGCCTCCTGGAACCCCTTCAAATGCCCCAGACAATTTGGCCCTCTCTGCTTTCCTGCGCACGCTATCCTCAAAAGCACCTTTTTTCACTTTCGGCGCCCTCCGGAGGAATGAAGAGAAACGTCCAGCTTTTGCTGCCACAGCAAAGGTGCCAGCGGGGAAAAGTGATGCTGGTCCTCACTGCCTCCTGGAACCCCTTCAAATGCCCCAGACAATTTGGCCCTCTCTGCTTTCCTGAAAAGTCTATCCTCAAAAGCACCATTTTTCACTTTCGGCGCTGTTTGGAGCAAAAAAGACAAACGTCCAGCTTTTGCTGCCACAGCAAAGGTGCCAGCGGGGAAAAGTGATGCTGGTCCTCACTGCCTCCTGGAAGCCCTTCAAATGCCCCAGACAATTTGGCCCTCTCTGCTTTCCTGCGCACTCTATCCTCAAAAGCACCTTTTTTCACTTTCGGCGCCATCCGGAGGAATGAAGACAAACGTCCAGCTTTTGCTGCCACAGCAAAGGTGCCAGCGGGGAAAAGTGATGCTGGTCCTCACTGCCTCCTGGAACCCCTTCAAATGCCCCAGACAATTTGGCCCTCTCTGCTTTCCTGAAAAGTCTATCCTCAAAAGCACCTTTTTTCACTTTCGGCGCTGTTTGGAGCAAAAAAGACAAACGTCCAGCTTTTGCTGCCACAGCAAAGGTGCCAGCGGGGAAAAGTGATGCTGCTTCTCACTGCCTCCTGGAACCCCTTCAAATGCCCCAGACAATTTGGCCCTCTCTGCTTTCCTGCGCACGCTATCCTCAAAAGCACCTTTTTTCACTTTCGGCGCTGTTTGGAGCAAAAAAGACAAACGTCCAGCTTTTGCTGCCACAGCAAAGGTGCCAGCGGGGAAAAGTGATGCTGCTTCTCACTGCCTTCTGGAACCCCTTCAAATGCCCCAGACAATTTGGCCCTCTCTGCTTTCCTGAAAAGTCTATCCTCAAAAGCACCTTTTTTCACTTTCGGCGCTGTTAGGAGCAAAAAAGACAAACGTCCAGCTTTTGCTGCCACAGCAAAGGTGCCAGCGGGGAAAAGTGATGCTGGTCCTCACTGCCTCCTGGAAGCCCTTCAAATGCCCCACACAATTTGGCCCTCTCTGCTTTCCTGAAAAGTCTATCCTCAAAAGCACCTTTTTTCACTTTCGGCGCTGTTTGGAGCAAAAAAGACAAACGTCCAGCTTTTGCTGCCACAGCAAAGGTGCCAGCGGGGAAAAGTGATGCTGCTTCTCACTGCCTCCTGGAACCCCTTCAAATGCCCCAGACAATTTGGCCCTCTCTGCTTTCCTGCGCACGCTATCCTCAAATGCACCTTTTTTCACTTTCGGCGCTGTTTGGAGCAAAAAAGACAAACGTCCAGCTTTTGCTGCCACAGCAAAGGTGCCAGCGGGGAAAAGTGATGCTGGTCCTCACTGCCTCCTGGAACCCCTTCAAATGCCCCAGACAATTTGGCCCTCTCTGCTTTCCTGAAAAGTCTATCCTCAAAAACACCTTTTTTCACTTTCGGCGCTGTTTGGAGCAAAAAAGACAAACGTCCAGCTTTTGCTGCCACAGCAAAGGTGCCAGCGGGGAAAAGTGATGCTGGTCCTCACTGCCTCCTGGAACCCCTTCAAATGCCCCAGACAATTTGGCCCTCTCTGCTTTCCTGCGCACGCTATCCTCAAATGCACCTTTTTTCACTTTCGGCGCTGTTTGGAGCAAAAAAGACAAACGTCCAGCTTTTGCTGCCACAGCAAAGGTGCCAGCGGGGAAAAGTGATGCTGGTCCTCACTGCCTCCTGGAACCCCTTCAAATGCCCCAGACAATTTGGCCCTCTCTGCTTTCCTGCGCACGCTATCCTCAAATGCACCTTTTTTCACTTTCGGCGCTGTTTGGAGCAAAAAAGACAAACGTCCAGCTTTTGCTGCCACAGCAAAGGTGCCAGCGGGGAAAAGTGATGCTGGTCCTCACTGCCTCCTGGAACCCCTTCAAATGCCCCACACAATTTGGCCCTCTCTGCTTTCCTGCGCACGCTATCCTCAAAAGCACCTTTTTTCACTTTCGGCGCTGTTTGGAGCAAAAAAGACAAACGTCCAGCTTTTGCTGCCACAGCAAAGGTGCCAGCGGGGAAAAGTGATGCTGGTCCTCACTGCCTCCTGGAACCCCTTCAAATGCCCCAGACAATTTGGCCCTCTCTGCTTTCCTGCGCACTCTATCCTCAAAAGCACCTTTTTTCACTTTCGGCGCCCTCCGGAGGAAAAAAGACAAACGTCCAGCTTTTGCTGCCACAGCAAAGGTGCCAGCGGGGAAAAGTGATGCTGGTCCTCACTGCCTCCTGGAACCCCTTCAAATGCCCCACACAATTTGGCCCTCTCTGCTTTCCTGCGCACGCTATCCTCAAAAGCACCTTTTTTCACTTTCGGCGCTGTTTGGAGCAAAAAAGACAAACGTCCAGCTTTTGCTGCCACAGCAAAGGTGCCAGCGGGGAAAAGTGATGCTGGTCCTCACTGCCTCCTGGAACCCCTTCAAATGCCCCAGACAATTTGGCCCTCTCTGCTTTCCTGCGCACGCTATCCTCAAAAGCACCTTTTTTCACTTTCGGCGCTGTTTGGAGCAAAAAAGACTAACGTCCAGCTTTTGCTGCCACAGCAAAGGTGCCAGCGGGGAAAAGTGATGCTGGTCCTCACTGCCTCCTGGAACCCCTTCAAATGCCCCAGACAATTTGGCCCTCTCTGCTTTCCTGCGCACGCTATCCTCAAAAGCACCTTTTTTCACTTTCCGCGCTGTTTGGAACAAAAAAGACAAACGTCCAGCTTTTGCTGCCACAGCAAAGCTGCCAGCGGGGAAAAGTGATGCTGGTCCTCACTGCCTCCTGGAACCCCTTCAAATGCCCCAGACAATTTGGCCCTCTCTGCTTTCCTGCGCACGCTATCCTCAAATGCACCTTTTTTCACTTTCGGCGCTGTTTGGAGCAAAAAAGACAAACGTCCAGCTTTTGCTGCCACAGCAAAGGTGCCAGCGGGGAAAAGTGATGCTGCTTCTCACTGCCTCCTGGAACCCCTTCAAATGCCCCACACAATTTGGCCCTCTCTGCTTTCCTGCGCACGCTATCCTCAAAAGCACCTTTTTTCACTTTCGGCGCCCTCCGGAGGAATGAAGAGAAACGTCCAGCTTTTGCTGCCACAGCAAAGGTGCCAGCGGGGAAAAGTGATGCTGGTCCTCACTGCCTCCTGGAACCCCTTCAAATGCCCCAGACAATTTGGCCCTCTCTGCTTTCCTGAAAAGTCTATCCTCAAAAGCACCTTTTTTCACTTTCGGCGCTGTTTGGAGCAAAAAAGACAAACGTCCAGCTTTTGCTGCCACAGCAAAGGTGCCAGCGGGGAAAAGTGATGCTGGTCCTCACTGCCTCCTGGAAGCCCTTCAAATGCCCCAGACAATTTGGCCCTCTCTGCTTTCCTGCGCACGCTATCCTCAAAAGCACCTTTTTTCACTTTCGGCGCCCTCCGGAGGAATGAAGAGAAACGTCCAGCTTTTGCTGCCACAGCAAAGGTGCCAGCGGGGAAAAGTGATGCTGGTCCTCACTGCCTCCTGGAACCCCTTCAAATGCCCCAGACAATTTGGCCCTCTCTGCTTTCCTGAAAAGTCTATCCTCAAAAGCACCTTTTTTCACTTTCGGCGCTGTTTGGAGCAAAAAAGACAAACGTCCAGCTTTTGCTGCCACAGCAAAGGTGCCAGCGGGGAAAAGTGATGCTGATCCTCACTGCCTCCTGGAACCCCTTCAAATGCCCCAGACAATTTGGCCCTCTCTGCTTTCCTGCGCACGCTATCCTCAAATGCACCTTTTTTCACTTTCGGCGCTGTTTGGAGCAAAAAAGACAAACGTCCAGCTTTTGCTGCCACAGCAAGGGTGCCAGCGGGGAAAAGTGATGCTGGTCCTCACTGCCTCCTGGAACCCCTTCAAATGCCCCAGACAATTTGGCCCTCTCTGCTTTCCTGCGCACGCTATCCTCAAAAACACCTTTTTTCACTTTCGGCGCTGTTATGAGCAAAAAAGACAAACGTCCAGCTTTTGCTGCCACAGCAAAGGTGCCAGCGGGGAAAAGTGATGCTGGTCCTCACTGCCTCCTGGAACCCCTTCAAATGCCCCAGACAATTTGGCCCTCTCTGCTTTCCTGCGCACGCTATCCTCAAATGCACCTTTTTTCACTTTCGGCGCTGTTTGGAGCAAAAAAGACAAACGTCCAGCTTTTGCTGCCACAGCAAAGGTGCCAGCGGGGAAAAGTGATGCTGGTCCTCACTGCCTCCTGGAACCCCTTCAAATGCCCCAGACAATTTGGCCCTCTCTGCTTTCCTGCGCACGCTATCCTCAAAAACACCTTTTTTCACTTTCGGCGCTGTTTGGAGCAAAAAAGACAAACGTCCAGCTTTTGCTGCCACAGCAAAGGTGCCAGCGGGGAAAAGTGATGCTGGTCCTCACTGCCTCCTGGAACCCCTTCAAATGCCCCACACAATTTGGCCCTCTCTGCTTTCCTGCGCACGCTATCCTCAAAAGCACCTTTTTTCACTTTCGGCGCTGTTTGGAGCAAAAAAGACAAACGTCCAGCTTTTGCTGCCACAGCAAAGGTGCCAGCGGGGAAAAGTGATGCTGGTCCTCACTGCCTCCTGGAACCCCTTCAAATGCCCCAGACAATTTGGCCCTCTCTGCTTTCCTGCGCACTCTATCCTCAAAAGCACCTTTTTTCACTTTCGGCGCCCTCCGGAGGAAAAAAGACAAACGTCCAGCTTTTGCTGCCACAGCAAAGGTGCCAGCGGGGAAAAGTGATGCTGGTCCTCACTGCCTCCTGGAACCCCTTCAAATGCCCCAGACAATTTGGCCCTCTCTGCTTTCCTGCGCACGCTATCCTCAAAAGCACCTTTTTTCACTTTCGGCGCTGTTTGGAGCAAAAAAGACAAACGTCCAGCTTTTGCTGCCACAGCAAAGGTGCCAGCGGGGAAAAGTGATGCTGGTCCTCACTGCCTCCTGGAACCCCTTCAAATGCCCCAGACAATTTGGCCCTCTCTGCTTTCCTGCGCACGCTATCCTCAAAAGCACCTTTTTTCACTTTCCGCGCTGTTTGGAACAAAAAAGACAAACGTCCACCTTTTGCTGCCACAGCAAAGCTGCCAGCGGGGAAAAGTGATGCTGGTCCTCACTGCCTCCTGGAACCCCTTCAAATGCCCCAGACAATTTGGCCCTCTCTGCTTTCCTGCGCACGCTATCCTCAAATGCACCTTTTTTCACTTTCGGCGCTGTTTGGAGCAAAAAAGACAAACGTCCAGCTTTTGCTGCCACAGCAAAGGTGCCAGCGGGGAAAAGTGATGCTGCTTCTCACTGCCTCCTGGAACCCCTTCAAATGCCCCAGACAATTTGGCCCTCTCTGCTTTCCTGCGCACGCTATCCTCAAAAGCACCTTTTTTCACTTTCGGCGCCCTCCGGAGGAATGAAGAGAAACGTCCAGCTTTTGCTGCCACAGCAAAGGTGCCAGCGGGGAAAAGTGATGCTGGTCCTCACTGCCTCCTGGAACCCCTTCAAATGCCCCAGACAATTTGGCCCTCTCTGCTTTCCTGAAAAGTCTATCCTCAAAAGCACCATTTTTCACTTTCGGCGCTGTTTGGAGCAAAAAAGACAAACGTCCAGCTTTTGCTGCCACAGCAAAGGTGCCAGCGGGGAAAAGTGATGCTGGTCCTCACTGCCTCCTGGAAGCCCTTCAAATGCCCCAGACAATTTGGCCCTCTCTGCTTTCCTGCGCACGCTATCCTCAAAAGCACCTTTTTTCACTTTCGGCGCCCTCCGGAGGAATGAAGAGAAACGTCCAGCTTTTGCTGCCACAGCAAAGGTGCCAGCGGGGAAAAGTGATGCTGGTCCTCACTGCCTCCTGGAACCCCTTCAAATGCCCCAGACAATTTGGCCCTCTCTGCTTTCCTGAAAAGTCTATCCTCAAAAGCACCTTTTTTCACTTTCGGCGCTGTTTGGAGCAAAAAAGACAAACGTCCAGCTTTTGCTGCCACAGCAAAGGTGCCAGCGGGGAAAAGTGATGCTGATCCTCACTGCCTCCTGGAAGCCCTTCAAATGCCCCAGACAATTTGGCCCTCTCTGCTTTCCTGCGCACGCTATCCTCAAAAGCACCTTTTTTCACTTTCGGCGCTGTTTGGAGCAAAAAAGACAAACGTCCAGCTTTTGCTGCCACAGCAAAGGTGCCAGCGGGGAAAAGTGATGCTGCTTCTCACTGCCTCCTGGAACCCCTTCAAATGCCCCAGACAATTTGGCCCTCTCTGCTTTCCTGCGCACGCTATCCTCAAATGCACCTTTTTTCACTTTCGGCGCTGTTTGGAGCAAAAAAGACAAACGTCCAGCTTTTGCTGCCACAGCAAAGGTGCCAGCGGGGAAAAGTGATGCTGCTTCTCACTGCCTCCTGGAACCCCTTCAAATGCCCCAGACAATTTGGCCCTCTCTGCTTTCCTGCGCACGCTATCCTCAAAAGCACCTTTTTTCACTTTCGGCGCCCTCCGGAGGAATGAAGAGAAACGTCCAGCTTTTGCTGCCACAGCAAAGGTGCCAGCGGGGAAAAGTGATGCTGGTCCTCACTGCCTCCTGGAACCCCTTCAAATGCCCCAGACAATTTGGCCCTCTCTGCTTTCCTGAAAAGTCTATCCTCAAAAGCACCTTTTTTCACTTTCGGCGCTGTTTGGAGCAAAAAAGACAAACGTCCAGCTTTTGCTGCCACAGCAAAGGTGCCAGCGGGGAAAAGTGATGCTGGTCCTCACTGCCTCCTGGAACCCCTTCAAATGCCCCAGACAATTTGGCCCTCTCTGCTTTCCTGCGCACGCTATCCTCAAAAGCACCTTTTTTCACTTTCGGCGCCCTCCGGAGGAATGAAGACAAACGTCCAGCTTTTACTGCCACAGCAAAGGTGCCAGCGGGGAAAAGTGATGCTGGTCCTCACTGCCTCCTGGAACCCCTTCAAATGCCCCAGACAATTTGGCCCTCTCTGCTTTCCTGAAAAGTCTATCCTCAAAAGCACCTTTTTTCACTTTCGGCGCTGTTTGGAGCAAAAAAGACAAACGTCCAGCTTTTGCTGCCACAGCAAAGGTGCCAGCGGGGAAAAGTGATGCTGCTTCTCACTGCCTCCTGGAACCCCTTCAAATGCCCCAGACAATTTGGCCCTCTCTGCTTTCCTGCGCACGCTATCCTCAAATGCACCTTTTTTCACTTTCGGCGCTGTTTGGAGCAAAAAAGACAAACGTCCAGCTTTTGCTGCCACAGCAAAGGTGCCAGCGGGGAAAAGTGATGCTGGTCCTCACTGCCTCCTGGAACCCCTTCAAATGCCCCAGACAATTTGGCCCTCTCTGCTTTCCTGAAAAGTCTATCCTCAAAAACACCTTTTTTCACTTTCGGCGCTGTTTGGAGCAAAAAAGACAAACGTCCAGCTTTTGCTGCCACAGCAAAGGTGCCAGCGGGGAAAAGTGATGCTGGTCCTCACTGCCTCCTGGAACCCCTTCAAATGCCCCAGACAATTTGGCCCTCTCTGCTTTCCTGCGCACGCTATCCTCAAATGCACCTTTTTTCACTTTCGGCGCTGTTTGGAGCAAAAAAGACAAACGTCCAGCTTTTGCTGCCACAGCAAAGGTGCCAGCGGGGAAAAGTGATGCTGGTCCTCACTGCCTCCTGGAACCCTTTCAAATGCCACAGTCAATTTGGCCCTCTCTGCTTTCCTGCGCACGCTATCCTCAAAAGCACCTTTTTTCACTTTCGGCGCTGTTTGGAGCAAAAAAGACAAACGTCCAGCTTTTGCTACCACAGCAAAGGTGCCAGCGGGGAAAAGTGATGCTGGTCCTCACTGCCTCCTGGAACCCCTTCAAATGCCCCACACAATTTGGCCCTCTCTGCTTTCCTGCGCACGCTATCCTCAAAAGCACCTTTTTTCACTTTCGGCGCTGTTTGGAGCAAAAAAGACAAACGTCCAGCTTTTGCTGCCACAGCAAAGGTGCCAGCGGGGAAAAGTGATGCTGGTCCTCACTGCCTCCTGGAACCCCTTCAAATGCCCCAGACAATTTGGCCCTCTCTGCTTTCCTGCGCACTCTATCCTCAAAAGCACCTTTTTTCACTTTCGGCGCCCTCCGGAGGAAAAAAGACAAACGTCCAGCTTTTGCTGCCACAGCAAAGGTGCCAGCGGGGAAAAGTGATGCTGGTCCTCACTGCCTCCTGGAACCCCTTCAAATGCCCCACACAATTTGGCCCTCTCTGCTTTCCTGCGCACGCTATCCTCAAAAGCACCTTTTTTCACTTTCGGCGCTGTTTGGAGCAAAAAAGACAAACGTCCAGCTTTTGCTGCCACAGCAAAGGTGCCAGCGGGGAAAAGTGATGCTGGTCCTCACTGCCTCCTGGAACCCCTTCAAATGCCCCAGACAATTTGGCCCTCTCTGCTTTCCTGCGCACGCTATCCTCAAAAGCACCTTTTTTCACTTTCGGCGCTGTTTGGAGCAAAAAAGACTAACGTCCAGCTTTTGCTGCCACAGCAAAGGTGCCAGCGGGGAAAAGTGATGCTGGTCCTCACTGCCTCCTGGAACCCCTTCAAATGCCCCAGACAATTTGGCCCTCTCTGCTTTCCTGCGCACGCTATCCTCAAAAGCACCTTTTTTCACTTTCCGCGCTGTTTGGAACAAAAAAGACAAACGTCCAGCTTTTGCTGCCACAGCAAAGCTGCCAGCGGGGAAAAGTGATGCTGGTCCTCACTGCCTCCTGGAACCCCTTCAAATGCCCCAGACAATTTGGCCCTCTCTGCTTTCCTGCGCACGCTATCCTCAAATGCACCTTTTTTCACTTTCGGCGCTGTTTGGAGCAAAAAAGACAAACGTCCAGCTTTTGCTGCCACAGCAAAGGTGCCAGCGGGGAAAAGTGATGCTGCTTCTCACTGCCTCCTGGAACCCCTTCAAATGCCCCAGACAATTTGGCCCTCTCTGCTTTCCTGCGCACGCTATCCTCAAAAGCACCTTTTTTCACTTTCGGCGCCCTCCGGAGGAATGAAGAGAAACGTCCAGCTTTTGCTGCCACAGCAAAGGTGCCAGCGGGGAAAAGTGATGCTGGTCCTCACTGCCTCCTGGAACCCCTTCAAATGCCCCAGACAATTTGGCCCTCTCTGCTTTCCTGAAAAGTCTATCCTCAAAAGCACCATTTTTCACTTTCGGCGCTGTTTGGAGCAAAAAAGACAAACGTCCAGCTTTTGCTGCCACAGCAAAGGTGCCAGCGGGGAAAAGTGATGCTGGTCCTCACTGCCTCCTGGAACCCCTTCAAATGCCCCAGACAATTTGGCCCTCTCTGCTTTCCTGCGCACGCTATCCTCAAAAGCACCTTTTTTCACTTTCGGCGCCCTCCAGAGGAATGAAGAGAAACGTCCAGCTTTTGCTGCTACAGCAAAGGTGCCAGCGGGGAAAAGTGATGCTGGTCCTCACTGCCTCCTGGAACCCCTTCAAATGCCCCAGACAATTTGGCCCTCTCTGCTTTCCTGAAAAGTCTATCCTCAAAAGCACCTTTTTTCACTTTCGGCGCTGTTTGGAGCAAAAAAGACAAACGTCCAGCTTTTGCTGCCACAGCAAAGGTGCCAGCGGGGAAAAGTGATGCTGGTCCTCACTGCCTCCTGGAACCCCTTCAAATGCCCCAGACAATTTGGCCCTCTCTGCTTTCCTGCGCACGCTATCCTCAAATGCACCTTTTTTCACTTTCGGCGCTGTTTGGAGCAAAAAAGACAAACGTCCAGCTTTTGCTGCCACAGCAAAGGTGCCAGCGGGGAAAAGTGATGCTGCTTCTCACTGCCTCCTGGAACCCCTTCAAATGCCCCAGACAATTTGGCCCTCTCTGCTTTCCTGCGCACGCTATCCTCAAAAGCACCTTTTTTCACTTTCGGCGCCCTCCGGAGGAATGAAGAGAAACGTCCAGCTTTTGCTGCCACAGCAAAGGTGCCAGCGGGGAAAAGTGATGCTGGTCCTCACTGCCTCCTGGAACCCCTTCAAATGCCCCAGACAATTTGGCCCTCTCTGCTTTCCTGAAAAGTCTATCCTCAAAAGCACCTTTTTTCACTTTCGGCGCTGTTTGGAGCAAAAAAGACAAACGTCCAGCTTTTGCTGCCACAGCAAAGGTGCCAGCGGGGAAAAGTGATGCTGGTCCTCACTGCCTCCTGGAAGCCCTTCAAATGCCCCAGACAATTTGGCCCTCTCTGCTTTCCTGCGCACGCTATCCTCAAAAGCACCTTTTTTCACTTTCGGCGCTGTTTGGAGCAAAAAAGACAAACGTCCAGCTTTTGCTGCCACAGCAAAGGTGCCAGCGGGGAAAAGTGATGCTGGTCCTCACTGCCTCCTGGAACCCCTTCAAATGCCCCAGACAATTTGGCCCTCTCTGCTTTCCTGCGCACGCTATCCTCAAATGCACCTTTTTTCACTTTCGGCGCTGTTTGGAGCAAAAAAGACAAACGTCCAGCTTTTGCTGCCACAGCAAAGGTGCCAGCGGGGAAAAGTGATGCTGCTTCTCACTGCCTCCTGGAACCCCTTCAAATGCCCCAGACAATTTGGCCCTCTCTGCTTTCTTGCGCACGCGATCCTCAAAAGCACCTTTTTTCACTTTCGGCGCCCTCCGGAGGAATGAAGAGAAACGTCCAGCTTTTGCTGCCACAGCAAAGGTGCCAGCGGGGAAAAGTGATGCTGGTCCTCACTGCCTCCTGGAACCCCTTCAAATGCCCCAGACAATTTGGCCCTCTCTGCTTTCCTGAAAAGTCTATCCTCAAAAGCACCATTTTTCACTTTCGGCGCTGTTTGGAGCAAAAAAGACAAACGTCCAGCTTTTGCTGCCACAGCAAAGGTGCCAGCGGGGAAAAGTGATGCTGGTCCTCACTGCCTCCTGGAACCCCTTCAAATGCCCCAGACAATTTGGCCCTCTCTGCTTTCCTGCGCACGCTATCCTCAAATGCACCTTTTTTCACTTTCGGCGCTGTTTGGAGCAAAAAAGACAAACGTCCAGCTTTTGCTGCCACAGCAAAGGTGCCAGCGGGGAAAAGTGATGCTGGTCCTCACTGCCTCCTGGAACCCCTTCAAATGCCCCAGACAATTTGGCCCTCTCTGCTTTCCTGAAAAGTCTATCCTCAAAAGCACCTTTTTTCACTTTCGGCGCTGTTTGGAGCAAAAAAGACAAACGTCCAGCTTTTGCTGCCACAGCAAAGGTGCCAGCGGGGAAAAGTGATGCTGATCCTCACTGCCTCCTGGAAGCCCTTCAAATGCCCCAGACAATTTGGCCCTCTCTGCTTTCCTGCGCACGCTATCCTCAAAAGCACCTTTTTTCACTTTCGGCGCCCTCCGGAGGAAAAAAGACAAACGTCCAGCTTTTGCTGCCACAGCAAAGGTGCCAGCGGGGAAAAGTGATGCTGGTCCTCACTGCCTCTAGGAACCCCTTCAAATGCCCCAGACAATTTGGCCCTCTCTGCTTTCCTGCGCACGCTATCCTCAAATGCACCTTTTTTCACTTTCGGCGCTGTTTGGAGCAAAAAAGACAAACGTCCAGCTTTTGCTGCCACAGCAAAGGTGCCAGCGGGGAAAAGTGATGCTGCTTCTCACTGCCTCCTGGAACCCCTTCAAATGCCCCAGACAATTTGGCCCTCTCTGCTTTCCTGCGCACGCTATCCTCAAAAGCACCTTTTTTCACTTTCGGCGCCCTCCGGAGGAATGAAGAGAAACGTCCAGCTTTTGCTGCCACAGCAAAGGTGCCAGCGGGGAAAAGTGATGCTGGTCCTCACTGCCTCCTGGAACCCCTTCAAATGCCCCAGACAATTTGGCCCTCTCTGCTTTCCTGAAAAGTCTATCCTCAAAAGCACCATTTTTCACTTTCGGCGCTGTTTGGAGCAAAAAAGACAAACGTCCAGCTTTTGCTGCCACAGCAAAGGTGCCAGCGGGGAAAAGTGATGCTGGTCCTCACTGCCTCCTGGAAGCCCTTCAAATGCCCCAGACAATTTGGCCCTCTCTGCTTTCCTGCGCACGCTATCCTCAAAAGCACCTTTTTTCACTTTCGGCGCCCTCCGGAGGAATGAAGAGAAACGTCCAGCTTTTGCTGCCACAGCAAAGGTGCCAGCGGGGAAAAGTGATGCTGGTCCTCACTGCCTCCTGGAACCCCTTCAAATGCCCCAGACAATTTGGCCCTCTCTGCTTTCCTGAAAAGTCTATCCTCAAAAGCACCTTTTTTCACTTTCGGCGCTGTTTGGAGCAAAAAAGACAAACGTCCAGCTTTTGCTGCCACAGCAAAGGTGCCAGCGGGGAAAAGTGATGCTGATCCTCACTGCCTCCTGGAACCCCTTCAAATGCCCCAGACAATTTGGCCCTCTCTGCTTTCCTGCGCACGCTATCCTCAAAAGCACCTTTTTTCACTTTCGGCGCTGTTTGGAGCAAAAAAGACAAACGTCCAGCTTTTGCTGCCACAGCAAAGGTGCCAGCGGGGAAAAGTGATGCTGCTTCTCACTGCCTCCTGGAACCCCTTCAAATGCCCCAGACAATTTGGCCCTCTCTGCTTTCCTGCGCACGCTATCCTCAAAAGCACCTTTTTTCACTTTCGGCGCCCTCCGGAGGAATGAAGAGAAACGTCCAGCTTTTGCTGCCACAGCAAAGGTGCCAGCGGGGAAAAGTGATGCTGGTCCTCACTGCCTCCTGGAACCCCTTCAAATGCCCCAGACAATTTGGCCCTCTCTGCTTTCCTGAAAAGTCTATCCTCAAAAGCACCATTTTTCACTTTCGGCGCTGTTTGGAGCAAAAAAGACAAACGTCCAGCTTTTGCTGCCACAGCAAAGGTGCCAGCGGGGAAAAGTGATGCTGGTCCTCACTGCCTCCTGGAAGCCCTTCAAATGCCCCAGACAATTTGGCCCTCTCTGCTTTCCTGCGCACGCTATCCTCAAAAGCACCTTTTTTCACTTTCGGCGCCCTCCGGAGGAATGAAGAGAAACGTCCAGCTTTTGCTGCCACAGCAAAGGTGCCAGCGGGGAAAAGTGATGCTGGTCCTCACTGCCTCCTGGAACCCCTTCAAATGCCCCAGACAATTTGGCCCTCTCTGCTTTCCTGAAAAGTCTATCCTCAAAAGCACCTTTTTTCACTTTCGGCGCTGTTTGGAGCAAAAAAGACAAACGTCCAGCTTTTGCTGCCACAGCAAAGGTGCCAGCGGGGAAAAGTGATGCTGGTCCTCACTGCCTCCTGGAACCCCTTCAAATGCCCCAGACAATTTGGCCCTCTCTGCTTTCCTGCGCACGCTATCCTCAAAAGCACCTTTTTTCACTTTCGGCGCCCTCCGGAGGAATGAAGACAAACGTCCAGCTTTTACGGCCACAGCAAAGGTGCCAGCGGGGAAAAGTGATGCTGGTCCTCACTGCCTCCTGGAACCCCTTCAAATGCCCCAGACAATTTGGCCCTCTCTGCTTTCCTGAAAAGTCTATCCTCAAAAGCACCTTTTTTCACTTTCGGCGCTGTTAGGAGCAAAAAAGACAAACGTCCAGCTTTTGCTGCCACAGCAAAGGTGCCAGCGGGGAAAAGTGATGCTGGTCCTCACTGCCTCCTGGAAGCCCTTCAAATGCCCCACACAATTTGGCCCTCTCTGCTTTCCTGCGCACGCTATCCTCAAAAGCACCTTTTTTCACTTTCGGCGCTGTTTGGAGCAAAAAAGACAAACGTCCAGCTTTTGCTGCCACAGCAAAGGTGCCAGCGGGGAAAAGTGATGCTGCTTCTCACTGCCTCCTGGAACCCCTTCAAATGCCCCAGACAATTTGGCCCTCTCTGCTTTCCTGCGCACGCTATCCTCAAATGCACCTTTTTTCACTTTCGGCGCTGTTTGGAGCAAAAAAGACAAACGTCCAGCTTTTGCTGCCACAGCAAGGGTGCCAGCGGGGAAAAGTGATGCTGGTCCTCACTGCCTCCTGGAACCCCTTCAAATGCCCCAGACAATTTGGCCCTCTCTGCTTTCCTGCGCACGCTATCCTCAAAAACACCTTTTTTCACTTTCGGCGCTATTTGGAGCAAAAAAGACAAACGTCCAGCTTTTGCTGCCACAGCAAAGGTGCCAGCGGGGAAAAGTGATGCTGGTCCTCACTGCCTCCTGGAACCCCTTCAAATGCCCCAGACAATTTGGCCCTCTCTGCTTTCCTGCGCACGCTATCCTCAAAAGCACCTTTTTTCACTTTCGGCGCTGTTTGGAGCAAAAAAGACAAACGTCCAGCTTTTGCTGCCACAGCAAAGGTGCCAGCGGGGAAAAGTGATGCTGGTCCTCACTGCCTCCTGGAACCCCTTCAAATGCCCCAGACAATTTGGCCCTCTCTGCTTTCCTGCGCACTCTATCCTCAAATGCACCTTTTTTCACTTTCGGCGCTGTTTGGAGCAAAAAAGACAAACGTCCAGCTTTTGCTGCCACAGCAAAGGTGCCAGCGGGGAAAAGTGATGCTGGTCCTCACTGCCTCCTGGAACCCCTTCAAATGCCCCAGACAATTTGGCCCTCTCTGCTTTCCTGCGCACGCTATCCTCAAAAGCACCTTTTTTCAATTTCGGCGCTGTTTGGAGCAAAAAAGACAAACGTCCAGCTTTTGCTGCCACAGCAAAGGTGCCAGCGGGGAAAAGTGATGCTGGTCCTCACTGCCTCCTGGAACCCCTTCAAATGCCCCAGACAATTTGGCCCTCTCTGCTTTCCTGCGCACGCTATCCTCAAAAGCACCTTTTTTCACTTTCGGCGCTGTTTGGAGCAAAAAAGACTAACGTCCAGCTTTTGCTGCCACAGCAAAGGTGCCAGCGGGGAAAAGTGATGCTGGTCCTCACTGCCTCCTGGAACCCCTTCAAATGCCCCAGACAATTTGGCCCTCTCTGCTTTCCTGCGCACGCTATCCTCAAAAGCACCTTTTTTCACTTTCCGCGCTGTTTGGAACAAAAAAGACAAACGTCCAGCTTTTGCTGCCACAGCAAAGCTGCCAGCGGGGAAAAGTGATGCTGGTCCTCACTGCCTCCTGGAACCCCTTCAAATGCCCCAGACAATTTGGCCCTCTCTGCTTTCCTGCGCACGCGATCCTCAAAAGCACCTTTTTTCACTTTCGGCGCTGTTTGGAGCAAAAAAGACAAACGTCCAGCTTTTGCTGCCACAGCAAAGGTGCCAGCGGGGAAAAGTGATGCTGCTTCTCACTGCCTCCTGGAACCCCTTCAAATGCCCCAGACAATTTGGCCCTCTCTGCTTTCCTGCGCACGCTATCCTCAAAAGCACCTTTTTTCACTTTCGGCGCCCTCCGGAGGAATGAAGAGAAACGTCCAGCTTTTGCTGCCACAGCAAAGGTGCCAGCGGGGAAAAGTGATGCTGGTCCTCACTGCCTCCTGGAACCCCTTCAAATGCCCCAGACAATTTGGCCCTCTCTGCTTTCCTGAAAAGTCTATCCTAAAAAGCACGATTTTTCACTTTCGGCGCTGTTTGGAGCAAAAAAGACAAACGTCCAGCTTTTGCTGCCACAGCAAAGGTGCCAGCGGGGAAAAGTGATGCTGGTCCTCACTGCCTCCTGGAACCCCTTCAAATGCCCCACACAATTTGGCCCTCTCTGCTTTCCTGCGCACGCTATCCTCAAAAGCACCTTTTTTCACTTTCGGCGCCCACCGGAGGAATGAAGAGAAACGTCCAGCTTTTGCTGCCACAGCAAAGGTGCCAGCGGGGAAAAGTGATGCTGGTCCTCACTGCCTCCTGGAACCCCTTCAAATGCCCCAGACAATTTGGCCCTCTCTGCTTTCCTGAAAAGTCTATCCTCAAAAGCACCTTTTTTCACTTTCGGCGCTGTTTGGAGCAAAAAAGACAAACGTCCAGCTTTTGCTGCCACAGCAAAGGTGCCAGCGGGGAAAAGTGATGCTGATCCTCACTGCCTCCTGGAAGCCCTTCAAATGCCCCAGACAATTTGGCCCTCTCTGCTTTCCTGCGCACGCTATCCTCAAAAGCACCTTTTTTCACTTTCGGCGCTGTTTGGAGCAAAAAAGACAAACGTCCAGCTTTTGCTGCCACAGCAAAGGTGCCAGCGGGGAAAAGTGATGCTGCTTCTCACTGCCTCCTGGAACCCCTTCAAATGCCCCAGACAATTTGGCCCTCTCTGCTTTCCTGCGCACGCTATCCTCAAAAGCACCTTTTTTCACTTTCGGCGCCCTCCGGAGGAATGAAGAGAAACGTCCAGCTTTTGCTGCCACAGCAAAGGTGCCAGCGGGGAAAAGTGATGCTGGTCCTCACTGCCTCCTGGAACCCCTTCAAATGCCCCAGACAATTTGGCCCTCTCTGCTTTCCTGAAAAGTCTATCCTCAAAAGCACCTTTTTTCACTTTCGGCGCTGTTTGGAGCAAAAAAGACAAACGTCCAGCTTTTGCTGCCACAGCAAAGGTGCCAGCGGGGAAAAGTGATGCTGGTCCTCACTGCCTCCTGGAAGCCCTTCAAATGCCCCAGACAATTTGGCCCTCTCTGCTTTCCTGCGCACGCTATCCTCAAAAGCACCTTTTTTCACTTTCCGCGCTGTATGGAGCAAAAAAGACAAACGTCCAGCTTTTGCTGCCACAGCAAAGGTGCCAGCGGGGAAAAGTGATGCTGGTCCTCACTGCCTCCTGGAACCCCTTCAAATGCCCCAGACAATTTGGCCCTCTCTGCTTTCCTGCGCACGCTATCCTCAAAAGCACCTTTTTTCACTTTCGGCGCCCTCCGGAGGAATGAAGAGAAACGTCCAGCTTTTGCTGCCACAGCAAAGGTGCCAGCGGGGAAAAGTGATGCTGGTCCTCACTGCCTCCTGGAACCCCTTCAAATGCCCCAGACAATTTGGCCCTCTCTGCTTTCCTGAAAAGTCTATCCTCAAAAGCACCATTTTTCACTTTCGGCGCTGTTTGGAGCAAAAAAGACAAACGTCCAGCTTTTGCTGCCACAGCAAAGGTGCCAGCGGGGAAAAGTGATGCTGGTCCTCACTGCCTCCTGGAAGCCCTTCAAATGCCCCAGACAATTTGGCCCTCTCTGCTTTCCTGCGCACGCTATCCTCAAAAGCACCTTTTTTCACTTTCGGCGCCCTCCGGAGGAATGAAGAGAAACGTCCAGCTTTTGCTGCCACAGCAAAGGTGCCAGCGGGGAAAAGTGATGCTGGTCCTCACTGCCTCCTGGAACCCCTTCAAATGCCCCAGACAATTTGGCCCTCTCTGCTTTCCTGAAAAGTCTATCCTCAAAAGCACCTTTTTTCACTTTCGGCGCTGTTTGGAGCAAAAAAGACAAACGTCCAGCTTTTGCTGCCACAGCAAAGGTGCCAGCGGGGAAAAGTGATGCTGGTCCTCACTGCCTCCTGGAAGCCCTTCAAATGCCCCAGACAATTTGGCCCTCTCTGCTTTCCTGCGCACGCTATCCTCAAAAGCACCTTTTTTCACTTTCGGCGCTGTTTGGAGCAAAAAAGACAAACGTCCAGCTTTTGCTGCCACAGCAAAGGTGCCAGCGGGGAAAAGTGATGCTGGTCCTCACTGCCTCCTGGAACCCCTTCAAATGCCCCAGACAATTTGGCCCTCTCTGCTTTCCTGCGCACGCTATCCTCAAATGCACCTTTTTTCACTTTCGGCGCTGTTTGGAGCAAAAAAGACAAACGTCCAGCTTTTGCTGCCACAGCAAAGGTGCCAGCGGGGAAAAGTGATGCTGGTCCTCACTGCCTCCTGGAACCCCTTCAAATGCCCCAGACAATTTGGCCCTCTCTGTTTTCCTGCGCACGCTATCCTCAAAAGCACCTTTTTTCACTTTCGGCGCTGTTTGGAGCAAAAAAGACAAACGTCCAGCTTTTGCTGCCACAGCAAAGGTGCCAGCGGGGAAAAGTGATGCTGGTCCTCACTGCCTCCTGGAACCCCTTCAAATGCCCCAGACAATTTGGCCCTCTCTGCTTTCCTGCGCACTCTATCCTCAAAAGCACCTTTTTTCACTTTCGGCGCTGTTTGGAGCAAATAAGACAAACGTCCAGCTTTTGCTGCCACAGCAAAGGTGCCAGCGGGGAAAAGTGATGCTGGTCCTCACTGCCTCCTGGAACCCCTTCAAATGCCCCAGACAATTTGGCCCTCTCTGCTTTCCTGCGCACGCTATCCTCAAAAGCACCTTTTTTCACTTTCGGCGCTGTTTGGAGCAAAAAAGACAAACGTCCAGCTTTTGCTGCCACAGCAAAGGTGCCAGCGGGGAAAAGTGATGCTGGTCCTCACTGCCTCCTGGAACCCCTTCAAATGCCCCAGACAATTTGGCCCTCTCTGCTTTCCTGCGCACGCTATCCTCAAAAGCACCTTTTTTCACTTTCGGCGCTGTTTGGAGCAAAAAAGACAAACGTCAAGCTTTTGCTGCCACAGCAAAGGTGCCAGCGGGGAAAAGTGATGCTGCTTCTCACTGCCTCCTGGAACCCCTTCAAATGCCCCAGACAATTTGGCCCTCTCTGGTTTCCTGCGCACGCTATCCTCAAATGCACTTTTTTTCACTTTCGGCGCTGTTTGGAGCAAAAAAGACAAACGTCCAGCTTTTGCTGCCACAGCAAAGGTGCCAGCGGGGAAAAGTGATGCTGGTCCTCACTGCCTCCTGGAACCCCTTCAAATGCCCCAGACAATTTGGCCCTCTCTGCTTTCCTGCGCACGCTATCCTCAAAAGCACCTTTTTTCACTTTCGGCGCTGTTTGGAGCAAAAAAGACAAACGTCCAGCTTTTGCTGCCACAGCAAAGGTGCCAGCGGGGAAAAGTGATGCTGCTTCTCACTGCCTCCTGGAACCCCTTCAAATGCCCCAGACAATTTGGCCCTCTCTGCTTTCCTGCGCACGCTATCCTCAAAAACACCTTTTTTCACTTTCGGCGCTGTTTGGAGCAAAAAAGACAAACGTCCAGCTTTTGCTGCCACAGCAAAGGTGCCAGCGGGGAAAAGTGATGCTGGTCCTCACTGCCTCCTGGAACCCCTTCAAATGCCCCAGACAATTTGGCCCTCTCTGCTTTCCTGCGCACGCTATCCTCAAATGCACCTTTTTTCACTTTCGGCGCTGTTTGGAGCAAAAAAGACAAACGTCCAGCTTTTGCTGCCACAGCAAAGGTGCCAGCGGGGAAAAGTGATGCTGGTCCTCACTGCCTCCTGGAACCCCTTCAAATGCCCCAGACAATTTGGCCCTCTCTGCTTTCCTGCGCACTCTATCCTCAAAAGCACCTTTTTTCACTTTCGGCGCTGTTTGGAGCAAAAAAGACAAACGTCCAGCTTTTGCTGCCACAGCAAAGGTGCCAGCGGGGAAAAGTGATGCTGCTTCTCACTGCCTCCTGGAACCCCTTCAAATGCCCCAGACAATTTGGCCCTCTCTGCTTTCCTGCGCACACTATCCTCAAAAGCACCTTTTTTCACTTTCGGCGCTGTTTGGAGCAAAAAAGACAAACGTCCAGCTTTTGCTGCCACAGCAAAGGTGCCAGCGGGGAAAAGTGATGCTGGTCCTCACTGCCTCCTGGAACCCCTTCAAATGCCCCAGACAATTTGGCCCTCTCTGCTTTCCTGCGCACTCTATCCTCAAAAGCACCTTTTTTCACTTTCGGCGCCCTCCGGAGGAAAAAAGACAAACGTCCAGCTTTTGCTGCCACAGCAAAGGTGCCAGCGGGGAAAAGTGATGCTGGTCCTCACTGCCTCCTGGAAGCCCTTCAAATGCCCCAGACAATTTGGCCCTCTCTGCTTTCCTGCGCACGCTATCCTCAAAAGCACCTTTTTTCACTTTCGGCGCCCTCCGGAGGAATGAAGAGAAACGTCCAGCTTTTGCTGCCACAGCAAAGGTGCCAGCGGGGAAAAGTGATGCTGGTCCTCACTGCCTCCTGGAACCCCTTCAAATGCCCCAGACAATTTGGCCCTCTCTGCTTTCCTGAAAACTCTATCCTCAAAAGCACCTTTTTTCACTTTCGGCGCTGTTTGGAGCAAAAAAGACAAACGTCCAGCTTTTGCTGCCACAGCAAAGGTGCCAGCGGGGAAAAGTGATGCTGGTCCTCACTGCCTCCTGGAACCCCTTCAAATGCCCCAGACAATTTGGCCCTCTCTGCTTTCCTGCGCACTCTATCCTCAAAAGCACCTTTTTTCACTTTCGGCGCCCTCCGGAGGAATGAAGAGAAACGTCCAGCTTTTGCTGCCACAGCAAAGGTGCCAGCGGGGAAAAGTGATGCTGGTCCTCACTGCCTCCTGGAACCCCTTCAAATGCCCCAGACAATTTGGCCCTCTCTGCTTTCCTGAAAAGTCTATCCTCAAAAGCACCTTTTTTCACTTTCGGCGCTGTTAGGAGCAAAAAAGACAAACGTCCAGCTTTTGCTGCCACAGCAAAGGTGCCAGCGGGGAAAAGTGATGCTGGTCCTCACTGCCTCCTGGAAGCCCTTCAAATGCCCCAGACAATTTGGCCCTCTCTGCTTTCCTGCGCACGCTATCCTCAAATGCACCTTTTTTCACTTTCGGCGCTGTTTGGAGCAAAAAAGACAAACGTCCAGCTTTTGCTGCCACAGCAAAGGTGCCAGCGGGGAAAAGTGATGCTGCTTCTCACTGCCTCCTGGAACCCCTTCAAATGCCCCAGACAATTTGGCCCTCTCTGCTTTCCTGCGCACGCTATCCTCAAATGCACCTTTTTTCACTTTCGGCGCTGTTTGGAGCAAAAAAGACAAACGTCCAGCTTTTGCTGCCACAGCAAAGGTGCCAGCGGGGAAAAGTGATGCTGGTCCTCACTGCCTCCTGGAACCCCTTCAAATGCCCCAGACAATTTGGCCCTCTCTGCTTTCCTGCGCACGCTATCCTCAAAAACACCTTTTTTCACTTTCGGCGCTGTTTGGAGCAAAAAAGACAAACGTCCAGCTTTTGCTGCCACAGCAAAGGTGCCAGCGGGGAAAAGTGATGCTGGTCCTCACTGCCTCCTGGAACCCCTTCAAATGCCCCAGACAATTTGGCCCTCTCTGCTTTCCTGCGCACGCTATCCTCAAATGCACCTTTTTTCACTTTCGGCGCTGTTTGGAGCAAAAAAGACAAACGTCCAGCTTTTGCTGCCACAGCAAAGGTGCCAGCGGGGAAAAGTGATGCTGGTCCTCACTGCCTCCTGGAACCCCTTCAAATGCCCCAGACAATTTGGCCCTCTCTGCTTTCCTGCGCACTCTATCCTCAAAAGCACCTTTTTTCACTTTCGGCGCCCTCCGGAGGAAAAAAGACAAACGTCCAGCTTTTGCTGCCACAGCAAAGGTGCCAGCGGGGAAAAGTGATGCTGGTCCTCACTGCCTCCTGGAACCCCTTCAAATGCCCCAGACAATTTGGCCCTCTCTGCTTTCCTGCGCACGCTATCCTCAAAAGCACCTTTTTTCACTTTCGGCGCTGTTTGGAGCAAAAAAGACAAACGTCCAGCTTTTGCTGCCACAGCAAAGGTGCCAGCGGGGAAAAGTGATGCTCGTCGTCACTGCCTCCTGGAACCCCTTCAAATGCCCCAGACAATTTGGCCCTCTCTGCTTTCCTGCGCACGCTATCCTCAAAAGCACCTTTTTTCACTTTCGGCGCTGTTTGGAGCAAAAAAGACAAACGTCCAGCTTTTGCTGCCACAGCAAAGGTGCCAGCGGGGAAAAGTGATGCTGGTCCTCACTGCCTCCTGGAACCCCTTCAAATGCCCCAGACAATTTGGCCCTCTCTGCTTTCCTGCGCACGCTATCCTCAAAAGCACCTTTTTTCACTTTCGGCGCTGTTAGGAACAAAAAAGACAAACGTCCAGCTTTTGCTGCCACAGCAAAGGTGCCAGCGGGGAAAAGTGATGCTGGTCCTCACTGCCTCCTGGAACCCCTTCAAATGCCCCACACAATTTGGCCCTCTCTGCTTTCCTGCGCACGCTATCCTCAAATGCACCTTTTTTCACTTTCGGCGCTGTTTGGAGCAAAAAAGACAAACGTCCAGCTTTTGCTGCCACAGCAAAGGTGCCAGCGGGGAAAAGTGATGCTGCTTCTCACTGCCTCCTGGAACCCCTTCAAATGCCCCAGACAATTTGGCCCTCTCTGCTTTCCTGCGCACGCTATCCTCAAAAGCACCTTTTTTCACTTTCGGCGCCCTCCGGAGGAATGAAGAGAAACGTCCAGCTTTTGCTGCCACAGCAAAGGTGCCAGCGGGGAAAAGTGATGCTGGTCCTCACTGCCTCCTGGAACCCCTTCAAATGCCCCAGACAATTTGGCCCTCTCTGCTTTCCTGAAAAGTCTATCCTCAAAAGCACCATTTTTCACTTTCGGCGCTGTTTGGAGCAAAAAAGACAAACGTCCAGCTTTTGCTGCCACAGCAAAGGTGCCAGCGGGGAAAAGTGATGCTGGTCCTCACTGCCTCCTGGAAGCCCTTCAAATGCCCCAGACAATTTGGCCCTCTCTGCTTTCCTGCGCACGCTATCCTCAAAAGCACCTTTTTTCACTTTCGGCGCCCTCCGGAGGAATGAAGAGAAACGTCCAGCTTTTGCTGCCACAGCAAAGGTGCCAGCGGGGAAAAGTGATGCTGGTCCTCACTGCCTCCTGGAACCCCTTCAAATGCCCCAGACAATTTGGCCCTCTCTGCTTTCCTGAAAAGTCTATCCTCAAAAGCACCTTTTTTCACTTTCGGCGCTGTTTGGAGCAAAAAAGACAAACGTCCAGCTTTTGCTGCCACAGCAAAGGTGCCAGCGGGGAAAAGTGATGCTGATCCTCACTGCCTCCTGGAACCCCTTCAAATGCCCCAGACAATTTGGCCCTCTCTGCTTTCCTGCGCACGCTATCCTCAAAAGCACCTTTTTTCACTTTCGGCGCTGTTTGGAGCAAAAAAGACAAACGTCCAGCTTTTGCTGCCACAGCAAAGGTGCCAGCGGGGAAAAGTGATGCTGCTTCTCACTGCCTCCTGGAACCCCTTCAAATGCCCCAGACAATTTGGCCCTCTCTGCTTTCCTGCGCACGCTATCCTCAAATGCACCTTTTTTCACTTTCGGCGCTGTTTGGAGCAAAAAAGACAAACGTCCAGCTTTTGCTGCCACAGCAAAGGTGCCAGCGGGGAAAAGTGATGCTGCTTCTCACT